>NC_074690.1:21775329-22075329 GCF_029448725.1 Salvelinus fontinalis | reverse complement strand
ACCAAACTGAGAGCCTAAATCAATGCCTTAATTTGGTCATCAACTCCAGGGGTTTGTAAATGATGACTTAATGGGTAAAGGGTTAATTTTAAAACAGCTTCCGTGGACAGGGGGTTTCTTTAATCGGATAGAGAAACTGTCTGGATGAACAGCTCCACATTGATTCATGTAAAAGCTATCTAATCATATACCCACATCACTAAAAGACAAACAAGTGCAGTTTCCCCAGTTCAACAGTTCTCACTGAAAATGCAATATCTCAAAGATTATAGGCTAGATGAAACACAACAGTCCCAACTTCAACATACAGAGCCATAACAAATCACTCTATATTCTTTCCTTTGTGGGGATTGAATTGGCCGTTTTCCGGTAAAATAAAAAACTGTGTCATACACTGCACTAAGTGTGTCACTTAAACATACAGTGACGTAAAGCATTAATAGGTCTGGGAATTCTCTGCAGTCAAGGTTTATTACATTAATCCACTTGACATTCTCCAGTCCTGTTCATCTTCCCTGGATAAAGGATTCATCTTCAGCAGTGCCCTCTGAGGTGAGCTGGGGAACCAATAAAACATAAAGACATTGTGGTTATGAGAGACAATAAATGAGAGAAAGCTGTAAAAGAAAGTGTGGAAACTGAGGAAATTGAATTTTGGATAAAATATTAAAATGGTCCAAGTCATGAAATGAAAATAAACCTGGTTTGGGAAATTACGAGTTTCATAAGCATTTGGTTATTTTATGTAATATATTTTTTATGTTTTTAGATCCCAATATCAATATAATTTCCTTGATTATGATCAATCTCAAGGTGCAATTTCAGTATCTTGGCAATACAACAGAAATACATAGATTACTAAAAATACTGATAATCAATGAATTCCTATTAATCCAGTCAAATTCATTGTTGAGTGGAAACTTCAATCCAGGCCTATGTCATACAACTCTCAGCCTTAAAACCTCACAAGTGACAGATTGCATGGGGGCGTAGTAGTATGTGTGTGTGTCTGTGTGTGTGAAATATATTACCCTAAAGTCCTTTCAATAGCAGATTCAGAAACAAAAGGGGTTGCATGCTCTCTGTTCGCTTTGTGACTGGGCCCCATTGCAATGAGTGCACTGAAAGTTGGAACTCAATAACGGTATAATGACACACAGGCTGTGCCATAACCATTGTGGTCTAGGCCTGGGGTGGTGAGAGACCCCATGGCAAGACAATGTAAACCAAATATTTGTTGTTATTTTTTACTGTAAATTGATGAAAGATATGAAGTTGCATTAGTCAAGCATAGGTAGTGAGGTCCAGTGGCTTGTCATTGAGTTGTTTGCTGAAGCTATGGTTGACCTTATAATGACAATAAATGCAACTGCGGGAAAGCTTTGTTTAATAACAATATTTTAAAGCTAATGATTACAGTAGCAAACAATAACACTTGGCTATTTATAATTGATAATAAATGAACCGTCTGTAGATAATCGGCTTTGTTCGGCATTTTCCGTTACTCGGCGCACTTCATGAGAGCATTTGGGAAATTGCAACCATTTTGCTGTCGTGTGGTGTTTCGGAGTGGAGCTGAGATTTAACGAATAAATAAAAACGCGAAATTAGACCCCCTCCGGCAATGGAAAGGTATGTGTTCACGTTTGCACGTTGATCGTGTGCTTAATTATATTCGCGAAAGCTTTTAATGTAACTATCGACGTATCCATTTAATAACGTTAGAAAGCTAACATTAGCTTATTGGGCCGGCCACGTTTGAATTCGTTCTGAGATGGTGGTGGTTAGCCCGCTTGCCACCCATCTTCTTAGCATTGCATTAGCTAGCTAGTACTACCGTATAATTTCACAGCGTGCACCTTGCTACGAAACTAGCTAGCTAACGTAGATATCTAGTTTATAAAGATAGCCAGAGTTTAATGTATTGATTGGTGTATCTATTTAAGAGTTGTTAAACCGAAATTATGCTGCACCAATATTTCTACAATTTCGTTAAGCTCGTTAGCTACTGTTAAGCATTCAATGTCGTGTTTTGGTTAGTTGAGCGCGCACGTACCCCTACGCATTGGTCGGACACGTTTCCTTTGTTTCTTCGGATGAGTTTGGTAGGCACTAGAGTAGCCATCAGATAACGTTACGGTAACTAGCGACCGTTAGTAGCTAACGTTACGGTAAATAGCGACCGTTAGTAGCTAACGTTACGGTAAATAGCGACCGTTAGTAACTAACGTTACGGTAAATAGCGACCGTTAGTAACTAACGTTACGGTAACTAACGACCGTTAGTAGCTAACGTTACTGCTAACGAGTTGGCTGGCAAGGTCTGATACCCGAATGTACTAACGTCGCTACAATTTGCAATGAGCTTTCACGTCAAACAAAATGTAAAGATGACGAATTGTTAGCTACACATTTTAACGAAATGAAATTGCAAGCCAACTACACTCACACTGGTAGTTCTTAACCTTGTGGGTAAACGTTAGCAAACTGGTAACGTTAAGATGGGCGTAGCTAGCAAGCTAACGTTAGCTAACTTGATTGTTAATTGACACCATACATTTTTGCTTCCATTAAGGAATTATACGTTGCTTGCATTGATTTGTGTGCACAACTGATATTCATATTTCCCCTGTCTTTTTCAGCATTGTCAGTGATGTTGCAGTTGGCATGAAGGTAAGTTTGCACTTTCGCACCTGACTTTCAGGATAATTTCATTGATTGGGAAACGAAGTACCAAATACATTTATGTATACATTCATATTTTACAGAGAGGCTCAGATGATTTGAATCTCTACAGCACCAGCCCTAACTCTGTGACTGGTGAGCTCATTTCACTCCCATTCAGTCATACAGAAAAGTAAAGCAATTCACATTATAACATATCCACAGTCAATGGTCCTTGACACATTTTAACAGCTGAGAGGACAGCTGATGGATATATTCATGCATGACGCTTGATTTCACAGATAACGGCAATGACAGCAGTAAGAAACTGAGAGTGGAGGACAGGATGGAGAGTCCCCCTTCCCGCGTGCTCCACATCAGGAAGTTGCCCAGCGAGGTGTCAGAGACAGAGGTCATCGCCCTGGGCCTACCATTCGGCAAGGTCACCAACATCCTCATGCTGAAAGGAAAAAATCAGGTGAGTTAATGTGGGAAGAATTGTTTGAGTTATTTTTCTTAATTAACTTATGGTAGTGGAATGATTTAAGGACAGAATATTGCCTGACCATTTGGCCTTGTCAGTTTTTCTTGGTCAAATGGCCAGGAACAACTCCTACCCAAAGCATGGTTATTTTTTTTAGCTAGAAACAAACTATTTAATACTACACAGTAGTATTGGACATAGAAGGAATTTGTCCATGTTGTCTTTCTTGAAATTTCCTCTGTCGATGTACCAGGCGTTCCTGGAGTTGGGTACGGAGGAGGCGGCTGTTACCATGGTGAACTACTACACGGCGGTGATGCCTCAGGTCCGCAACGTCCCCGTGTTCATCCAGTTCTCTAACCACAAGGAGCTGAAGACAGACAGCACTCTCAACCAGGTGAGATTCTACCCTTCCCAGAAAATACACTTGTGCATGACTAGTAGTGAAGTTCTAGTGTAGACACTGAGAAACAATGGTGTACGAGTGAGCCTTAACTATTGTGACGGTACTTTTTGTTGATTTGCAGACTGTTATTTTTTCCCTTTTCTCCCTCCCTCTTTTTCATACGTACTTACCAAGCGCGCACAGGCTGTCCTCCAGGCCGTGTCGGCAGTGCAGGATGGTGGCTCTCCCAACTCTGACAACAGTACGCTGGACAGTGTTCTAGCCCATGCCCCCAGCCCTGTGCTCAGGATAATCATCGACAACATGTTCTACCCCGTCACTCTGGACGTCCTCCAGCAGATCTTCTCCAAGTTTGGAACAGTCATGAAGATCATCACGTTCACCAAGAACAACCAGTTCCAGGCCCTGCTCCAGTTCAGCGAACCAGTCAACGCCCAGCAAGCCAGACTGGTGAGCAGACAGACAGACCACTTGTGTATTATACATGTGGTCCTCTGTAGTTAAGTTGGTAGAGCAAAGCTCTTGCAACGCCAGGATAGTGGATTCGATTCCCATGGGGCCATCTATGCATAATAAATGTATGCACGCATGACTGTAAGTCGCTTTGGATAAAAGTCTGTTTAATAGCATATTAGTATATTACATTTTTCAGCTCTGTCAATTTACCATGAAGGTTGATAACACTTGCGTTTCTCTCCAGATTATGACAATTATTCAAACAAAAATAAATAAAACTAAAAGCTTACTAAAAGTAATTTCTCTCATCACTTTGTTCAGTCCCTGGACGGCCAGAACATCTACAATTCCTGCTGCACGCTGCGGATCGACTTCTCCAAGCTGGTCAACCTGAACGTCAAGTACAACAATGACAAGAGCCGGGACTACACCCGGCCCGAGCTCCCTGCCGGCGACGGCCAGCCCACAGTAGACCCTGCCATGGCCGCCGCCTATAACAAGGACTCCTCCCTGCTCGGTAAGAACTCTCCATCCATTCTCTCCCCTTTTCTGTCTTCTCTCTCTTTCCAGGCCAGTCAGCTCTCTTTCCTCTGTATAGAAGTCAATACCACTAAGTGTTCTCTCTCAATGGCAGGCTGGGTATGGACTTCTAATGCTTTGTAGAGATAGGAGGACAACAGAAATCCCTACCAGTCCAGTAACACACTGTTAAGTGACGAAGGAACAAGAACATAATGGAAAATGGGTCGCTGTGTGTTATCGACAGTCTGCCATGTTCCAAGCCTAATAAGAGCCTTGTCAATTTGATAAAGCTTTTTTGAGTTCTTCTACATGATTACTACTCTCACCTGCCCCCTTGTATAAGCTTTTCCCTGTACCCCCTCTCCATAGGTACCCCCTCTGGAATGGGAGGGCCCTACTCTAATGGTGGAGGGTTTCAGTCTTCTCTCTCCCTCTCGCAGGGCGGAGGTACCTATGCTTTCCATGATCTTTTCTTTCTTTCACTCTTAAGTCTTAGCTGCTGTGTGTCCATGTCGTCCAGGAGAAAGAGGCAGGAGTAGTTGGAGTGGCACAGCAACCACTCCTGTCGGACCAAGGGGAAAACCCCCTTTTAAAATGGTCTAATAGCATGTTTGACGAGTTTGAAATATCAGTTTGAGAATAACCAAGGATGTCATAATAAAATATGTGATAGGCCATGACATTGGAATAATGGGAGTCTTGCGGTCTTGCGCTATGCAGAAAAAGTTCATTTGTGTGTGTGTATTATGTAAATGCATTCAAATCAAATTTGTTGGTTGCATTTGCATATTTAGCAGATGTTATTGCAGGTGTAGTGAAATGCTTGTGTTCCTAGCTCCAACAGTGCAGTAATATCTAACAATACACACATCTAAAAAGTAAAATAATGGAATTGAGACATATTAGGACGTGCACACGTCTGGTGTGTGGACATGGAATGCACACTGTAACACATGGCTGTGTGGTGTGCTTTGTCTGTGCTTTGTCTGTGCTTGCTCTCTGTCTACCCATTAACGTGCCTGGCCTGGCTGTTCCTCCAGGAGCTATCAATCCAATGAGTGCTGCGGCTGCAGCGGCGGCGGCTGCAGGGAGGATGGCGCTCTCCGGACACTCCGGCTGCAGCGGCGTGCTCCTGGTCAGCAACCTGAATGAAGAGGTGAGTGAGCCCTTTCTCTCTCTCTCCCCTTTACTCTCCTCCTGCAGTATGCAGAGCTCACTCAGATCTATTTCCTCTGACAGTGCCTTGTGCATCATTGTCCTTTGATTCCGACATGGACTTTGAGTAGACGTTTGTGATTCGCGGTATGACTGGTGTAATTTCATGATTGGAAGTGTTCAGGGAAAATGCAGTGGAAAAAGCTCCCCATCTCTACAACTTGGCTATTTAGTCTAACCTTGCATTTTGTTGCACATATAGTCAATACCTTTATGGGATGATCTATTACACCTCATGATCAGTACACAGAAATCTGACATTTCATTTTGTAAGATGGCTACAGCTATATTCAGTGTTGCTCTGCATTCTTTGACTGTTCTTCAAAGCTCTGCTGCACACAACCCATCTAGCTTGGCCTGATGGTGTTAGTACCAGGACAAGTGGATTGTTTCTCTGTCAGGCGTCATTCACCACGAGGTCACCTCCAATGGTTGTGCGTCAGGTCAAGAGATGGAATGGCGACGCATTCTCACATCGGTGCTCATTATTTATGTGAATTTTATATTGGCCTCAGTGCTTGCATATGTTTTCTCTCTGTCTCCATATCCTAAGTCAACTGAACTGCAGTTACTTCTCAGACTCTGTCTTAGTGAATAGAGGGTCTCTTTCTCTTTCTCTGCTATGCATTCCGTGCTAATTTTAACTGCTGTCTCCTAAACTCTTTCTCTCTCTCATTCATGTCAAGTGATAGTCCTTCCTAACTCTCGTTCTTTTCTTTCAAAGCTCTTTCGTTCACACCTGTCTATCCCAATGCCTTTCTCTAAGCTGTCAGTTGGTATGGACTGTGGGGGCTACACCAACCACTCTCACCTTTTTCTCTCATCCACTGTCACTATCTATGCTATATCTATCTATGCTATATCTGTCTATAAATTCTCAACAGAAGTAATCTATCATTTCTCTCCCCAAACACTGGGTTTGTGGACTTGAAAATGTGTTCTGTTTGTGCCATAACTCTGTAAGGTGGTTTTCATGTCTTTACCTGCATGGCTCAAACTCCCCTCCTTTTGAAACTGATGGTGTAGCCCACCTGCTTTAACCAATATGCTTGCATTTCATATGCTAGTAAAGCTACTAAAACCTGAACTTGTGATACTCTTCTGCATGCCCTACCCACATCCTTATCATTAATTATATTGGCTACAAACTAGGCTTTGGTGGCTATGTACTTGTTCTCCCTCTTTGGTGTCAGGTGTAAACATTTGGCACTATTATTTTCTTGTATGTTTAAGATTACCCCCCCACCACCACCACAGCAAACCAAATCCAGCCATTTCTGACCAAACTCCTACATTTTCCAATGTACTGACCTGTTTTTTTATTTATTTACGCCACATTGCTACCCTTCCCTCGTTCCCCCTTTGTGTCCTGTCTGCACCCTGTTACTCCTCCCCCTCCTCACCCATCCTCTACATGTTCATGCTTTGTGCCTGAACAAAAATGTTCCTCCTTGGACCAACTTGCCCCAATTAACTGCCTTGAACCCATGCTCCATGACCACCTCACCATTCTACGGGAAACCACCCTCCGTTATGGATGATCTGTCCATCTTGGCTCTCTACCTCCGACTCTTCTACCTCTCTACCTGTCTTACGCTGCTTGCTCTTCTCTCCTTCTAAAGATGGTTACGCCCCAAAGTCTGTTTACCCTCTTCGGTATGTTATTGTTAGCACTACCTTTTTCATATATACATTTTTTTCCTTTACTCCATCTCCATGTAAAAACAACCTAGCTCTCATTTGATTTCTGATTACTGTTTCCATAGTTGAGGAACTGTTTCATCACATTTTTGTTTAATCGTTCATATTGATTTTAGTTGAGTACATATTATTTTGGCCATCAAGGCCTCCAGTCTCTCTTATTCTCACTCTGAGGCAATTACGTTAATGCATGGTTGATTATTTGGGATGTAGGTTTTTCTGTTCGTTTTTTTCCCATTTCACAAAGCTAGTTAGGGGGGAGGGATTTTATCTGCATATTCTCTCTTCTGTCTATCTTATACGTCTCTTGTTCTAAGACTCGTTGATTGGTTTAAATTATATGGATGATTTCTCCATCCCCTTTTTACGACTCATTTTTAAACTCTGTCTCTGAAGGACTAATGTTGTCCTTAATGGTTCTATCCTCTCCCCTCTGCTCTGCCTTTGCACTCTCCTCTCTCGCTCCCCCCTGCCGTCTGCCTATCATTATAATGAAGGGGTGTACGGTGATGCTCAGCGCGTGAAGATCCTCTACAATAAGAAGGACAGTGCTCTTATCCAGATGTCGGACGGGAACCAGGCCCAGCTCGGTGAGTGGGTTCAGTCACGCCCCGCTTCTGTACCTCTTGTTGAGTTATGGAGTGTTCTTTCAACACCCCCACTTAACTAGCTCCTGTTTGGATTGGTTCCGCTCAATCCCTGTGTTATCCTGCCAGGCCCCTGGCTGCCTTGCTGTTCCTTTCAACAGAATAATAACCTTTTCTGGTAAATCTACAGTTCTTGCTGTGTCTTTGAGTCATACTATGGTTCATTATTTTCCACAATCCCAAAATCATAGTTGAAACTAATTTGAATTGAAAATGTCCTCGGACGATCCTAAAGGGAGTCTTAACATTTCTAATTAAAGGTAGATGAAAAGGATATTTTTTGCATCTGAGCCTCTGTTTTGGATTTATCCCATGGTTTCGACAGTGTGCGGGTCCCTATCCTTTCCATTATCCAGTTTTTGAAACCTATTGGAATTGTTTTTTGAATTAGAACTAAAAGAGAATTTCAAATGAATGGAAGAGAAACACCTCCACATTAAACGCATGAGAAACATGTCACTGTAGCCGTGTTTCCTATGTGCCTGTCCTCTCAGCGATGAGCCACCTGAATGGCCAGAAGATGTACGGAAAGATCATCCGTGTGACGCTTTCCAAGCACCAGGCAGTGCAGCTGCCCAGGGAAGGGCTGGATGACCAGGGCCTAACCAAGGACTTCACCAACTCCCCACTGCACCGGTTCAAGAAGCCCGGCTCCAAGAACTTTCAGAACATCTTCCCTCCTTCCGCCACGCTCCACCTCTCCAACGTCCCGTGAGTTTGTCTAGAGTTTGACTGGATTCTGGCTGTACCATTTCATAAATATATGTTGTGCTAGCTAGGGCATTAGAAGGTTCATTTAAAAATTCCTCAGACGAATCCAGTGTAAGTTTCAGAGTTCCTGAAGGGTCTGTTCTCAGACCTCTACTGTTCTCATTATATATGCTGCCTCTTATGTTGTTTGGCACATTAGCATTGTTTATTTTTGCACCAGTAGTTTGCTGCTGAATTTAGGGGGTTGGGTGTAGTACTGGTAAGATGTTGCAGTACGAGAAGATTGAAGTGTGCTAGTGTATTGACATGGCTGAATTTGCTTACGTTGTGCTCACGATCAGTTTCGGACTTGACAGGGAGGATGTGACGGAGGAGGATCTGCGACTGCTGTTCTCTAACGCTGGTGGCATTGTGAAGGCCTTCAAGTTTTTCCAGTAAGACTGTCTTTTACTGCCTGTAACTTATTATCACATTTAGTCCCAAGCTGGAGCCTTTGAACACCACAGTTGTAATGTGCAGTGATCTTCATAATTTTACCACCTGTGTGTGACTATATGATCACATTTCCTCCCCCGCCCCAAATAGAGGCCACAAAATGGCACTACTCCAGATGTCCACGGTGGAGGAGGCCATCCAGGCCTTGATGGACCTCCACAACTACGACATGGGCAGCAACCACCACCTGAAGGTCTCCTTCTCCAAGTCCACCATCTAGAGGAGCCACGCCACCACAATCCAACCCCCTCCTTGACTAATTTCAATTTGTGGTGCTCACCTGTTCATAGTCCCCACAGGGAATACCATCGTGACCCTCACCTCCTAGGGGGAAACTTCTCAATCAGACAATAATAATTATCAAAAGCCCCCCCACTACTAGTTGTGACGGTAGTTTGTACAATGTCGTTGTTGTAAAACAAGCCCCATCTAGGTCCCCTTATCCCTCTCGATCTTAGTTTGTGTGGTAGGCAAGCTCCCTTTCCATGTTCATCATGAAGAGGAATTGTATTGCCTCTCTTATTAGAATGAATCAGCAAAAATGTGCCTTACTCAGCAAAATATTATCATCGTTTTGCCTCCTTACGGTTCTACAAGTGATTGTCTAGGCACATTCTGTTTGGTTGTTTTCTTTTTGTTTTCTCTCCCTGTGTACATTACTGGATGTTCGCCAGATTTTATAGCTTCGATTTTAAAATATTTTTCATAATGTAGGCGATGGACCTGATTAACGGACGCCCATCTTCAGTTGGTTGGCTTATTTTTAAACAACTCCCCGGGCAGAGCGATTTTTAATTTAACTTTTTTCTCCCCCCCCCCCCCCATGTTGAGGATTACTGTAAAGGCTGACACCATTGTACATTTCACCTGCTGAGGACATTCGCTTAGATGTTCCCTTGCTGTCTGTTTTTCAAACCTTATTTGCATATAGATAATTGTTTGATTTGATTGAAAATGGCAGTGAATTGTTTTGCTCGTGTACTGATAGGTGATGGTAGTAGTGAAGACATGTTTCTGTTGCATGCGTCCAACATCCAGTTAGGCAATGTGGTCATAAGGAAGTATGATTGTACATGAGGATGGGCTGACTGTTGGGGACCAAAGTAAATGTGCCTTTTAGACCTACTTTGATTTATGTTTTCATTTACAAAAACAAATGTGGCTTGTGTTTTGATTCGGGGGGGGACACTAATCAAAGTCAAACCGTCCCCGAATGTTTCTCCTTGATTTCAACGATATTCTGTGTGGTTTTTGGTAAAGGATTTTACCTTTACACCACACCTCCAGTAAAAACTGAACACAAAATACAGTAAATTAAAAAGGTTAGGAATGTGTGGAAAAAGGTTGTATATTTTCTACATTGATTGAGTTTTTACATATAGTTTGGAAAAGGCACAATTAAAAGCTAATTTTCTACCGAGTGAGTCCGTTTGATGGTTCCTGCTATGTGTACCTACTCTGCTTTAACTCTGTAGCATGCTCAATAAACTCTCCTGTAGCTCTATTCACCCTCTTCTGTCTCCTATGCTCTCACTTCCTTTCTCCTCTACACCTCTTACTGCTCTGATATTCTCTGCCCAGGGGGGAAAATACATTTATTTTTGGAACAGGATGGCAATACCAGAAGATGACAATTGGAAATATTAATTAACTTTGAATTTCCCACCCTGGTAACCACTTGCTTTACTAAGATCATCTCTGATTCAACTGTTGCTGTATGTTTTCTAACCCTTTAATTTTCCAGCTATGAACTCCTTCCTCTCTTGTCTAAATCTCACAGGTGAGTACTGTAACGCAATATCTGTTAAAATATAAATGTTATTGAAACTACTGTTTCAGATTCGAACAGCTGTATCCTTCTGGACCATACTCAACCATGCCTAAGATGTCAATCTGGATTCTGCTGTGGGCTGGTTTTTAAATGCCCTAAATTAAATAAAAAACAATCTAGCCTAATAAACTACATGCTTTCCCATGATGTCATGACATTTTTTTTGTCTGAGGTACTGTCCTTGCATAAACCAGGTTCCAACCGCCCTTTTTATGTCAAGTCATTTTGAGGATGCTGGAATTATATTTTGAACAAACGTGTGTATCCCTATAGGAGACTTGAAGTAGCCTAATATTAAAACTTTGTGATGTTGTTTATGCCACAAGTGGTATAACAAATATTTAGTCTATATTGAAGCGTTAGATTCTAGGTGCGTGAGAAATAGAGGGGAGGCACAGCACACTAAGCTTGCCTGAATAACTGGGCCTCCCAGGAGTATATGTGGCCACATTATTATAGGACAACTTGTCAGAATGATGATCTCAGTTTTTAGAAGAAGAAATACAGCCAGTGACCTGCTACTGTGGCTTCCTAGACCTTACAAACTTTTGAGAGTAGACCCACAACTGATCCAAATGGAATGAAACGTTCAAATTACAGAGCTTTTGCATCGTTATTCAAATGACATTTTCACCGCAGCCTAGAGTATAATTTTGTACTCACTTGAAAACAATAATACAATTATTCATTGCATTGTGGTGTTGTAAGCTACTATAGTCTAGGAAGGATAATTGTATTGTCCCTAAACAAGATCAATAGGGGAGCTTTTTGAGCTGAGTGTTTCATGTCCTCACTGTTCTTTCATGCGCAATAATGCACCTGGCGTGCCTATCAGCTATTCCTATCTGTTGTCTTCATATTGGAAATGTATGAAGCTTTGAATGATTCTATGTGTGGTATGATTGCTAGATAGCCTATTGCAGATCTGGACAAATGATCCACCTACCATTATTGTCACTATGAATTGTGGATAGAGGGCAGGATAGACAGACTTGTAAACTATATTGACCTGTGGTAAAAGTAAAAGTTAAAGATTCAAGCAGATGAGTAAATGTGGCTAGGATGGAAGAAATGATATAGTAAAAGAGAAAATGTAAAGCAGGGAGAAAACACTACCCTCCCATGTGCCCAATCAACAATACAAAAAATACCCCCCACAATACATTTGGAACTGTCCCTTAGTGGAACTGCCTCTGGTGTGGTCTCCATTGCAAAATAACAAAATCCCAAAGAGCCAATCGTTATGTTCAGTCCAGTCGCAAATCGAATAAATGTAAGCGGGGTGCAGTTAGGCCAATGTGTACCTTACCAATTTCACAATATCAAGGTAATTTCCCAAAGATTATAAAACATTTATCTAAGACAAAGATGTTCATGGCACCATCTTGACTTGGGGAAATTGCTGGCAGTCTCAATAGTTGTCAAAGACTGAATAATTCAACATGCCTTTGACAAGGGTTTATTTAATTAGTGCTGACCTCTGTCTCTCACATAATGTCCACAGGGGTGAGACAGGTGCCCCTGTTTTTATACGGTCTATGGACAGGTGTCACGACATTGGATGCAGGTCAACTTCTCATTTTCAATTAATAGTGTGTGTGTTCAGGTGCATTGGTGAAGCATGAGAGGAGTGTTAAAGGTTATATGGTCAATTTCATTTCCACACTAGTTAATCCAGGAAACTGAAATTCAATTCATACATCAAAATATCCTAATAAGTTATGGGGGTCTTTAAAGGTCTTTAACTGAATGTCAGTTTAATTGCTTGAATTAAAATTCATAGACTGGAATTGAACCCCTACCCTGATGTTTAACCCAGTAGACTCTGATAATACCTTTCATCAGTGGCTACATTCTGAGCTGGTGTGTAGAAAGACAAAAAAGCATAAATGTACTTACCTTGTGGTTTCACAGAATCCATAAATGTAAGGTGGACAAGCGTTCATCTGATCAACCCTCATTTTTTATTTAAAACACTGCATGCATTTATTCACAGATTAAAGCTGAAACTCGGTGACTGCCCCCATTTTCTAAATCAAATTGACTGTTATCTATATGCAAATGACTCGCCTCATACGTAGTTTCAATAATTAATTTGGATGACGGTTGACACTGGGGCCAGGAAGTCTTTTGTCCCACTAGATAACCTGCCCAAGCTGCCTCTCCGCTCCAATCGGAAACAATTAGCCGGTTGGAGACACGAGCTCAGTTCCCATGTTGCTGGTGTCCTCCTGTATAGCTGATCTATGAAAAGAGGACTGTATCGCTCTGTAGTACTGTCTTTTGGTCTTTGGGATGCCCCATTAATACTGTATCGATATAGTATTTTCATGGGCACCTTTCCTTCAGGATTTCCTAACAGGGGAACAGAACATGTACAGTATATATACGATGCCATTGGGAAAGGATCGAAGAACATTAATTTTCCATAGTGAACTCGGCGCATCTTAAAGCGAGCGCTTTCAACTGTCTTAATGAATCAATGAAAAGACATAATGGAGAAGATAAAATTATAATATCTATAGAAAGAGGGGGGTGGGGGGTGAATATAATGATGGACTCCTTGCTAATATGTATAAGTAAATAAAAATACAAATTCTGACAGTTATTGTCACTAACTGTCCCAAACCTTTGGCAAGCTGTTATAAAGTGTGCTTCTGTTATACTGTATATACAGTGCATTCGGAAAGTATTCAGGCCCCTTGACTTTTTCCACATTTTGTTACGTTACAGCCTTATTCTAAAATGTATTAAATCGTTTTTTCCCCCTCATCAATCTACACAATACCCCATAATGAAAGCAAAAACACGTTTTTTAAATTTGGCAAATGTAATTTAAAAAAACTGAAATATCACATTCACATAAGTATTCAGTCCCATTACTTTGTACTTTGTTGATTCACCTTTGGCAGCGATTACAGCCTCGGGTCTTCTTGGGTATGACGCTACAAGGTTGCCACACCTGTAGTTGGGAAATTTCTCCCATTCTCTGCAGATCCTCTCAAGCTCTGTCAAGTTGGATAGGGAGCGTTGCTGCACAGCTATTTTCAGATCTCTCCAGAGATGTTTGATCAGGTTCAAGTCCAGGCTCTGGCTGGGCCACTCAAGGACATTCAGAGAGTTGTCCCGAAGCCGCTCCTGCGTTGTCTTGGCTGTGTGCTTAGGGTCATTGTCCTGTTGGAAGGTGAACCTTTGCCCTAGTCTGAGGTCCTGAGCTCTCTGGAGCAGGTTTTCATCAAGGATCTCTCTCTACTTTTCTCCGTTCATCTTTCCCTCGATCCTGATTAGTTTCCCAGTCCCTGCCGCTAAAAAACATCCCCACAGCATGATGCTGCCACCACCATGCTTCACTTTTGGGATGGTGCCAGGTTTCGACCAGATGTGACGCTTGGCATTCAGGCCAAAGAGTTCAATCTTGGTTTAATCAGACCATAGCATCTTGTTTCTCATGGTCTGAAAGTTCTTTAGGTGCCTTTTGTCAAACTCCAAGCGGGCTGTCATGTGCCTTTTACTGAGGAGTTTTTTAAAATTTATTTTAAATTTCACCCTTATTTAACCAGGTAGGCTAGTTGAGAACAAGTTCTCATTTGCAACTGCGACCTGGCCAAGATAAAGCATAGCAGTGTGAACAGACAACAACACAGAGTTACACATGGAGTAAACAATAAACAAGTCAATAACATAGTAGAAAAGAAAAAAAAGAATCTATATACAATGTGTGCAAAAGGCATGAGGAGGTAGGCAATAAATAGGCCATAGGAGCGAATAATTACAATTTAGCAGATTAACACTGGAGTGAATAATCATCAGATGATCATGTACAAGTAGAGATACTGGTGTGCAAAAGAGCAGAAAAGTAAATAAATAAAAACAGTATGGGGATGAAGTAGGTAAATTGGGTGGGCTATATACCGATGGACTATGTACAGCTGCAGCGATCGGTTAGCTGCTCAGATAGCAGATGTTTAAAGTTGTTGAGGGAGATAAAAGTCTCCAACTTCAGAGATTTTTGCAATTCGTTCCAGTCGCAGGCAGCAGAGAACTGGAAGGAAAGGCGGCCAAATGAGGTTTTGGCTTTAGGGAGGATCAGTGAGATACTCCTGCTGGAGCGCGTGCTACGGGTGGGTGTTGACATCGTGACCAGTGAACTGAGATAAGGCGGCACTTTACCTAGCATAGCCTTGTAGATGACCTGGAGCCAGTGGGTCTGACGACGAACATGTAGCGAGGGCCAGCCGACTAGAGCATACAGGTCGCAGTGGTGGGTGGTATAAGGTGCTTTAGTAACAAAACGGATGGCACTGTGATAAACTGCATCCAGTTTGCTGAGTAGAGTATTGGAAGCTATTTTGTAGATGACATCGCCGAAGTCGAAGATCGGTAGGATAGTCAGTTTTACTAGGGTAAGTTTGGCGGCGTGAGTGAAGGAGGCTTTGTTGCGAAATAGAAAGCTGACTCTAGATTTGATTTTGGATTGGAGATGTTTGATATGAGTCTGGAAGGAGAGTTTACAGTCTAGCCAGACACCTAGGTACTTATAGATGTCCACATATTCTAGGTCGGAACCATCCAGGGTGGTGATGCTAGTCGGGCGTGCGGGTGCAGGCAGCGAACGGTTGAAAAGCATGCATTTGGTTTTACTAGAGTTTAAGAGCAGTTGGAGGCCACGGAAGGAGTGTTGTATGGCATTGAAGCTCGTTTGGAGGTTAGATAGCACAGTGTCCAACGAAGGGCCAGAAGTATACAGAATGGTGTCGTCTGCGTAGAGGTGGATCAGGGAATCGCCCGCAGCAAGAGCAACATCATTGATATATATACAGAGAAAAGAGTCGGCCCGATAATTGAACCCTGTGGTACCCCCATAGAGACTGCCAGAGGACCGGACAACATGCCCTCCGATTTGACACACTGAACTCTGTCTGCAAAGTAGTTGGTGAACCAGGCAAGGCAATCATTAGAAAAACCGAGGCTACTGAGTCTGCCGATAAGAATATGGTGATTGACAGAGTCGAAAGCATTGGCCAGGTCGATGAAGACGGCTGCACAGTACTGTCTTTTATCGATGGCGGTTATGATATCGTTTAGTACCTTGAGTGGCTACCGTCTGTCCACTCTTACATAAAGGACTTATTGGTTGAGTGTTGCAGAGATTGTTGTCCTTCTGGAAGGTTCTCCCATCTCAACAGAGGATCTCTGGAGCTCTGTCAGAGTGACCATTGGCGTCTTGCTCACCTCCCTGACCAAGGCCCTTCTCCCCCGATTGCTAAGTTTGGCCGGGTGGCCAGCTCTTGGTTGTTCCAAACTTCTTCCATTTAAGAATAATGGAGGCCATTGTATTCTTGGGGACCTTCAATGCTACAGAAATGTTTTGGTACCCTTCCCAGATCTGTGCCTCAACACAATCCTGTCAGGGTTTGATCAGTAACCATGGTCAAATAATTTGCCGTGGTGTACTGTCAGGCCAGATAGCACTGTTTTGTTTCCCAATAGGTGATGTAGTTCTGTTTTAACTGTGTTGTAATGTGGTTTATTTATGTTTGGATGTTCTGGTTCTGAGGGTTCAGTGTGTTAGTACAACAGGTTTATTCGGTGCTGAGTCTTCAGTGTGTTAGTACAACAGGTTTTTGAACTCAGCCCCAGGACCAGCTGGATGAGGGGATTTGTTTCTTTGCTCAGCTCTTGGCATTTTTTTTTGCCCTTATTTTACTAGGTAAGTTGACTGAGAATTGAGCCAATTGGAAGCTGGGGATGATTAGGTGGCCATGATGGTACGAGGGCCAGATTGAGAATTTAGCCAGGACACCGGTTGAACACCCCTACTCTTAGGTATCATGGGATTTTAAATTACCACAGAGATTCAAGACATCTGTGTAACAGCCAATTTGAAAGACAGAACCCTACACAGGGCAATGTCTCCAATCACTGCCTGGGATATTTCCAAAACTTTCTCTCTCAGTTCATATACTGCCTCATTTAGGTGTCCAGTTGAGCTTATTTTTAAACCTAAGTAATTGTGTGTGCAGTATATTTTGAACCAATTAAGAACTTTGGTCTAATTCCCTGATATCTGGATCTCTGGAAAATCCTTATTTTTGGGGTTTCCTGCTAGCTAGGGCCCAGGTCTGGCAGTGTGCTGTGGGTGACAGCAAGCACAGGTCATTTGCGAAGAGCAAGCTTTTAACTTCTGAGTTTGTGGTGACTAACACCAGGGGCTGAGGATTTCTCTAGAATAGTGGCCATTTCTTTTATGTAAATATTGAAGAGCGCAGGGCTGAGATTGCAACCCTGGTGAAGGCCTTGCCCCTGGGCCCCACTCCTGGTTGAAGAATTCTGTCATTTTTTAGCCAGTTTTGATGCTGCACGTATTACCAGTAAACATTGATTTAACTATGTAATATGTTTTACCCCCTACACAACATTCAATAGAATCAAATGCTTTTTGGAAGTCAATAAAGCAAGCATACATTTTGGTTTTGGTGGACATGTTTATCTATCAGGGTGTATATGGTGTAACAGTCGTGCAATATTTTGGTATACAGTACCAGTCAAAAGTTTGCACACACCTACTCATTCAAGGGTTTTTCTTTATTTTTACCATTTTATACTTTGTAGAATAATAGTGAAGACACCAAAACTATGAAATAACACATATGGAATCATATAGTAACCAAAAAACAAATCAAAATATATTTTAAATTCTTCAAAGTAGCCACAATTTGCCTTGATGACAGCATTGCACACCCTTGGCATTCTCTCAACCAGCTTCACCTGGAATGCTTTTCCAACAGTCTGAAGGAGTTCCCACTATCCTGAGCTGCTTTTCCTTCACTCTGTGGTCCAACTCATCCCAAACCATCTCAATTGTGGAGGCCAGGTCATCTGATTCAGCACTCCATCACTCTCCTTTTTGGTCAAATAGCCCTTACATAGCCTGAAGGTTTGTTGGGTAGTTGTCCTGTTGAAAAACAAATGATAGTCCCACTAAGCGCAAACCAGATAGTTTTGATGTCTTCACTATTATTATATAAAAATAAAGAAACCCTTGAATGAGTAGGTGTGTCCAAACTTTTGACTGGTACTGTAAATCCAATTAGGCTTTAACCCAATACACTGTGCTTATTAAGGAAGTTTAGAAGTCTTACATTTATATTACTACAGAAAACCTTCCCCAGGTTACTATTTGCACAAACGCCTTGGGAATTGTTAGGGTCAAATGTATCTCTGTTCTTAAAGATTGGGGTCTCTCCATCTCTCAACCTGTTTCTCTCCCTCCCTCCCTCTCTTCTCTCCCTGTGCTGCTGACAGTGTGCAGCTGAGAGATTTTTTCTTCTGTTAAAGTAATTACCTCCATTAATATCTATCAGGGGATCACCATTTACTTAACAGCTGTTTCAGGCAGGCCTTTTAAAAGGGAAAAACATATCCTGTGTACCACACAGCAGAGTCTTGGACTTGAAATAGCAGAGCAAACCTTAAATGCCTGAGACTGGTTGTGTATACCATGTTTTGGAGCCGATGCTTAGAAAATCCTATTTCCTGTACTTCCACAGGACTTGTTGAGTATTGTGTTCACCCCTGGAAATGTGTCAGGACAATACAGAATAATTACCACATTGATGAAAGCGCTTGTTTTGCCAATATCCTTAATTGGTCATTAATTAGTGTAAGGAAAGGAGGTTAGCTTCATGAGGGGTACTCATGCCAAACCCTCTCCACTATGTTTGGCTGACCTACTGATACCCTCCTGTTTGGTCTTGCCAATCCCCTGGCACACATCACTGCCTGCCGTGCCCGCTCCATAGAGCTCTCCGGTGGGCATAAGTCCTGGCATGGCTACAGACCCAGAGCTAGGACCAAATCAAACGGACGAGGTGGCATTGAGGAGTTGTTGTTGGATGCCCCTACTATAGATGTATTAGATGCCCTGCCATGGATGCTCTAGCTTGCTCCAACAGACCGATTTAATTAAGTGAACAAGCATCCACGTTCTGCTTGGGATGGATGGGATGGGATCAAGTATTGCTGGGCTTAATGGTAGGAAAGATGAAATGGCATAATTGGATTGTAACATTTTTACAATACAGTTAAAACTAAACAGAGAGGTGCGTGATTTAAAGTCAATCCGTATCGTTGTGTTACATAGTGATTGAAATTTAAAAGCAGTAGCAAATCAAATCACATTTGATTTGTTACAGACACGTGTTGTCACAATCGTCATTATGAATGGACCAAAGTGCAGCGTGCATAGATTTTCCTTTATTAAATGAACACCGAAGAAAAACAACAAAATACCAAACGAAACGTGAAGCTAATAATAGTGCTGACATGCAACTATCCATAGACAAGATCCCACAAAGCACAAAGGAGCTTAGGGCTGCCTAAATATGATCCCCAATCAGAGACAACGATAAACAGCTGCCTCTGATTGGGAACCACAACAGGCCAACATCGACATACAAACACCTAGATGACCTACCCTAGTCACACCCCGACCCAACCAACATAGAGAATAAAAAGCTCTCTATGGTCAGGGCGTGACACGTGTTTAGCAGATGTTATTGCGGGTGTAGCGAAATGCTTGTGCTTCTAGCTCTAACAGTGCAGTAATATCTAACATTAATATCTAACAATTTCACAATAATACACACAAATCTAAAGGAATGGAATTAAGAATATATAAATATTTGGGTGAGCAATGTCAGAGCGGCATAGACTAAGATACAGTAGAATAGGATAGAATATAGTACATACATATGAGATGAGTAATGCCAAATATGTAAACATTATTAAAGTGACTAGTGTTCCATTATTGAAGTGGCCCATTATTAAAGTGGCCAGTGATTCCAAGTCAATGTATATAGGGCAGCAGCCTCTAATGTGCTAGTGATGGCTATTTAACAGTACTTAACAATCTGATGGCCTTGAGATTGAAGCTGTTTTTCAGTCTCTTGTTCCCAGCTTTGATGCACCTGTACTGACCTCGCCTTCTGGTTAAGAGCGGGGTGAACAGACAGTGGCACGGGTGGTTGTTGTCCTTGATGATCTTTTCCAAACACTGTCTGTGTGGGTGGACCATTTAAGTTTCTCAGTGATGTGTACGCAGAGAAACGTGAAGCTTTCCACCTTCTCCGATGCGGTCCCGTCGATGTGGATAGGGCCGTGTTCCCTCTGCTATTTCCTGAAGTCCACATTCAGCTCCAATCTTTTGTTGATGTTGGGTGAGAGGTTATTTTCCTGGCACCACTCTCCCAGGGCCCTCACATCCTCCCTGTAGGCTGTCTCGTCATTGTTGGTAATCAAGCCTACTTCTGTAGTGTCGTCTGCAAACTTGATGATTGAGTTGGAGGCGTGCGTGGCCACACAGTCATGGGTGAACAGAAGGTACAGGAGGGGGCTGAGCACGCATCCTTGTGGGGCCCCAGTGTTGAGTATCAGCGAAGTGGAGGTGTTTTTTCATAGCTTCATCACCTGGGGGCAGCCCATCAGGAAGTTCAGGAACCAGTTGCACAGGGCGGGGTTCAGACCCAGGGCCTCAAGCTTAATGATGAGCTTAGAGGGTACTATGGTGTTGAATGCTGAGCTATAGTCAATGAACAGCATTCTTACATATAGTTGAAGTCGGAAGTTTACATACACCTTCGCCAAATACATTTAAACTCAGCTTTGAACAATTCCTGACATTTAATCCTAGTAACGAATCCCTGTCTTAGGTCAGTTAGGATCACCACTTCATTTTAAGAATGTGAAATGTCAGAATAATAGTAGAGAGACTGATTTATTTCAGCTTTTCTTTCTTTCATCACATTCCCAGTGGGTCAGAAGTTTACATACACTCCATTAGTATTTGGTAGCACTGCCTTTAAATTGTTTAACTTGGGATAAACATTTTGGGTAGCCTTCCACAAGCTTCCCACAGTACATTGGGTGTATTTTGGCCCATTCCTACTGACAGAGCTGGTGTAACTGAGTCGGGTTTGTAGGCCTCCTTGCTCGCACACACTTTTTCAGTTCTGCCCACACATTTTCTATGGGTTTGAGGTCAGGGCTTTGTGATGGCCACTCCAATACCTTGACTTTGTTGTCCTTAAGCCATTTTGCCACAACTTTGGAAGTATGCCTGGGGTCATTGTTCATTTGGAAGACCCATTTTCAGCCAAGCTTTAACTTCCTGACTGATGTCTTGAGATGTTGCTTCAATATATCCACATAATTTCCCCGCCTCATGATGCCATCTGTTTTGTGAAGTGCACCAGTCCCTCCTGCAGCAAAGCACCCCGACAACATGATGCTGCCACCCCCGTGCTTCATGGTTGGGATGGTGTTCTTCAGCTTGCAAGCATCCCCCTTTTTCCTCCAAACATAACGATGGTCATTATGGCCAAACAGTTCTATTTTTGTTTCATCAGACCAGAGGACATTTCTCCAAAAAGTAAGATCTTTGTCCCCATGTGCAGTTGCAAACCGTAGTCTGGCTATTTTATGGCGGTTTTGGAGCAGTGGCTTCTTCCTTGCTGAGCGGCCTTTCAGGTTATGTCGATATAGAACTCGTTTTACTGTGGATATAGATACTTTTGTACCCATTTCCGCTAGCATCTTCACAAGGTCATTTGCTGTTTTTCTGGGATTGATTTGCACTTTTCGCACCAAAGTACGTTCATCTCTAGGAGACAGAACGCGTCTCCTTCCTGAGCGGTATCATGGCTGTAACGGTTCTCCTCTTCCTCTTCATCCGAAGAGGAGGAGCATGGATTGAACCAAGACGCAGCGTGATACTTAGACATGATGTTTAATAAACAAAACAGAAAACACGAACGAACACTTGAAGTTACAAAACAAATAAACGATGTAGACAGACCTGAACGACGAACTCACATGAAACACGAAGAACGCATGAACACAAAAACTGCCTACATAAAACGAACGAACAAACAAAACCGAAACAGTCCCATGTGGAGCAAAGACATACACAGACACAGGAGACAACCACCCACAACAAACAATGTGAAACAACCTACCTTAATATGACTCTCAATTAGAGGAAACGCCAAATACCTGCCTCTAATTGAGAGCCATACCAGGCAACCCTTAAACAAACATAGAAACAGAAAACATAGACTGCCCACCCAAACTCACGTCCTGACCAACTAACACATACAAAACTAACAGAAAACAGGTCAGGAACGTGACATAACCCCCCCCTCAAGGTGTGTACTCCGAACGCACCACCAAAAGTCTAGGGGAGGGTCAGGGTGGGCGTCTGACCACGGTGGTGGCTCAGGCTCTGGGCGAGGTCCCCACCCCACCATAGTCAATCCCAGCTTACGCCCCCTTAAAATGACCAGCCTCTTATTACACCTACTTAACTTAATAGGTAACTTCAAAATAAGGGGCAGCACCAGGATAAGGTAGCTCAAGACAGAGAGGTAGGTCAAGATAGAGAGGTAGCTCAGGATAGAGGGGCAACTCCGAACTGAAGAGCAGCTCCGGACAGAGAGACAGCTCTGGACTGAGGGGCAGTTCTGGACACCTGGCAGCTCTGGACGCTCATGACTAGCTGACGGCTCTGGACGCTCATGGCTGGCTGACGGCTCTGGACGCTCATGGCTGGCTGACGGCTCTGGATGCTCATGGCTGGCTGACGGCTCTGGACGCTCATGGCTGGCTGACGGCTCTGGACGCTCATGGCTCGCTGGCGGCTCTGGCAGATCCTGTCTGGTTGGCGGCTCTGGCAGATCCTGTCTGGTTGGCGGCTCTGGCAGATCCTGTCTGGTTGGCGGCTCTGGCAGATCCTGTCTGGTTGGCGGCTCTGGCAGATCCTGTCTGGTTGGCGGCTCTGGCAGATCCTGGTCTGACGAATGGCTCTAGCGGCTCCTGACTGACTAACGGCTCTGACGGCTCGGGACAGACGGGCGGCTCTAATGGCTCGGGACAGACGGATGGCTCTGACGGCACTGGGCAGACTGATGGCTCAGACGGCACTGGGCAGACGGATGGCTCAGACGGCACTGGGCAGACGGATGGCTCAGACGGCACTGGGCAGACGGATGGCTCAGACGGCACTGGGGAGACGGATGGCTCAGATGGCGCTGGTGAGACGGATGGCTCTGGCCGGATGAGACGCACTGAAGACCTGGTGCGTGGTGCCAGAACTGGAGGCACCGGGCTAAGGACACACACCTTCATGCTAGTGCGGGGAGCAGGGACAGGGCACACTGGACTCTCAAAGCGTACTATTTTCCTGGTGCGTGGTACCGGCACTGGTGGCACCGGGCTGAGGGCACGCACATCAGGACGAGTACGGGGAGAAGGAACAGTGTGTACAGGGCTCTGGAGACGCACAGGTGGCTTAGTGCGTGGTGCCGGAACTGGAGGCACTGGGCTGGAGACATGCACCATAGGAAGAGTGCGTGGAGGAGGAACGGGGCTCTGAAAACGCACTGGAAGCCTGGTGCGTGGTGTAGGCACTGGTGGTACTGGGCTGGGGCCGGGAGGTAACGCCGGAAATACCGGACCGTGCAAGCGTACTGGCTCCCTTGAGCATTGAGCCTGCCCAACCTTACCTGGTTGAATGCTCCCCGTCGCCCGACCAGTGCGGGGAGGTGGAATAACCCGCACCGGGCTATGTAGGCGAACCGGGGACACCATGCATAAGGCTGGTGCAATGTATGCCGGCCCGAGGAGACGCACTGGTGGCCAGATATGTAGGGCCGGCTTCATGACATCCGGCTCAATACTCAATCTAGCCCTGCCAGTGCGGGGAGGTGGAATAACCCGCACCGGGCAATGCACACGTACAGGAGACACCGTGCGCTCTACTGCGTAACACGGCGTCTGCCCGTACTCCCGCTCTCCACGGTTAGCCTGGGAAGTGGGCGCAGGTCTCCTACCTGCCCTTGGCCCACTACCTCTTAGCCCCCCCCCCCCCCCCCCCAAGAAATTTTTGGGGTTTCTTCACGGGCGTCCGTGCTAGCCGCGTACCTTCATAAATCCGGTCTCTCTCTCCCGTTGCCTCCGCTCTCCTAATCGCCTCCAGTTGTTCCCATGGAAGGCGATCTCTTCCAGCTCGGATCTCCTCCCATGTGTAGCAACCTTTTCCATTTAACACGTCCTCCCATGTCCACTGCTCGAACTCACGCTGCTTGGCTCTGGATCGGTGGGTGGTTCTGTAACGGTTCTCCTCTTCCTCTTCATCCGAAGAGGAGGAGCATGGATTGAACCAAGACGCAGCGTGATACTTAGACATGATGTTTAATAAACAAAACAGAAAACACGAACGAACACTTGAAGTTACAAAACAAATAAACGATGTAGACAGACCTGAACGACGAACTCACATGAAACACGAAGAACGCATGAACACGAAAACTGCCTACATAAAACGAACAAACAAACAAAACCGAAACAGTCCCATGTGGCGCAACGACATACACAGACACAGGAGACAACCACCCACAACAAACAATGTGAAACAACCTACCTTAATATGACTCTCAATTAGAGGAAACGCCAAACACCTGCCTCTAATTGAGAGCCATACCAGGCAACCCTTAAACAAACATAGAAACAGAAAACATAGACTGCCCACCCAAACTCACGTCCTGACCAACTAACACATACAAAACTAACAGAAAACAGGTCAGGAACGTGACAGGCTGCGTGGTCCCATGGTGTTTATATTTGCGTACTATTGTTTGTACAGATGAACAGATGGTACCTTCAGGCGTTTGGAAATTGCTTCTAAGGATTAACCAGACTTGTGGAGGTCTTGGCTGATTTCTTTTGATTTTCCCATGATGACAAGCAAAGAGGCAGTGAGTTGGAAGGTAGGCCTTGAAATACATCCACAGGTACATCTCCAATTGACAAAAATTATGACAATTAGCCTATCAGAAGCTTCTTAAACATTACATAATTTTCTGGAATTTCCCAAGCTGTTTAAAGGCACAGTCAACTTAGTGTATGTAAACTTCTTACCCACTGGAATTGTGATACAGTGAATTTTAAGTGAAATAATCTGTCTTCAAACAATTGTTGGAAAAATGACTTGTGTCATGCACAAAGTAGATGTCCTAACCGACTTGCTAAAACTATAGTTTGTTAACAAGAAATTTGTGGAGTTGTTGAAAAATGAGTTTTAATGACTCCAATTTAAGTGTATGTAAACATCCGACTTCAACTGTAGCTATTCCTCTTGTCCAGATGGGATAGGGTAGTGTGCAGTGCGGTGGCGATTGCATCGTCTGTGGATCTATTGGGGCCATAAGCAGATTGAAATGGGTCTAGGGTGTCAGGTAAGGTAGAGGTGATATGATCCTTGACTAGTCTCTCAAAGCACTTCGTGATGACAGAAGTGAGTGCTATGGGGCATAAGTTATTTAGTTCAGTTACCTTTGCTTTCTTGGGTACAGGAACAATGGTGGACATCTTGAAGCATGTGGGGACAGTAGACTGGGATAGGGAAAGATTGAATATGTCCGTAAACACTCTAGCCAGCTGGTTTGCGCATGCTTTGAGGACGCGGCTAGGGATGCCGTCTGGGCTGGTAGCCTTGCGATGGTTAACACGCTTAAATGTCTTACATCATCCACGGAGAAGGAGAGCCCGCAGTCCTTGGTAGCGGACCGCTTTGGTGGCACTGTGTTTTCCTTAAAGCGGGCGAAGAAGGTGTTTATCTTGTCCAGAAGCAAGACGTCGGTGTCCGCGACGTGACTGGTTTTCCCTTTGATTGTCTGTAGACCCTGCCACATACGTCTCATGTCTGAGCCGTTGAATTGCGTCTCCACTTTGTCTCTATTCTGACATTTTTCCCGTTTTATTGCCTTACAGAGGGAATAACTACACACTTTATATTCGGCCATATTCCCAGTCACATTGCCATGGTTAAATGCAGTTTTGCATGAATGCTGCCATCTATCTACGGTTTCTAGTTAGGGTAGGTACACTTCCTGATAAACTCAGTCACTGTATCAATGTATTCGTCAATATTATTTTCGGAGGCTACGTATCCCAGTCCGTGTTATCAAAAAAATCTTGAAGCGTGTATTCTGATTGGTCAGACCAGTGTTGAATAGTCCTTAGCACGGGTACTTCCTGTTTAAGTTTCTGCCTATAGGAAGGGAGGAGCAAAATAGAGTTGTGGTCAGATTTGCTGAAAGGAGGGCAGTGGAGGGCCTTGTAGGCATTCCGGAAGTTGGAGTAGCAGTGGTCGAGTGTTTTAGCAGCGCGA
This sequence comes from Salvelinus fontinalis, assembly GCF_029448725.1. Classification (NCBI taxonomy): domain Eukaryota; kingdom Metazoa; phylum Chordata; class Actinopteri; order Salmoniformes; family Salmonidae; genus Salvelinus; species Salvelinus fontinalis. Next base: position 22,048,972 of record NC_074690.1, on the reverse strand, counting down.
GTACACTAGTCAATGTGTTGATAGAACTTCGGCAGCCTTTTCCTCAAATTTGCTTTGTTAAAATCCCCAGCTACAATAAATGTGGCCTCAGGATATGTGGTTTACAGTTTGCATAAAGTCCACTTAAAGTTCTTTGAGTGCTGAAGAGAATTCACTTGGGAGATAATACAGTTGGCATTTGATTGCGAGGTGTTCTAGGTCGGGTGAACAAAAGGACTTGAGTTCCTGTATTTTATCACAATCACACCATGAGTCGTTAATCATGAAACATACACCCCCGCCCTTCTTCCCAGAGAGATATTTATTCCTGTCTGCACGATGAAATGAGAACCCAACTGGCTGGACGGACTCAGACATTATCCCGAGAGAGCCATGTTACAATCCCTGACATTTCTCTAGATAGAAATTCCCGCCCTGAGCTCGTCAACTTTATTATCATCCAGAGACTGAACATGAGCGAGTAATATACTCGGAAGTGGTGGATGGTGTGCGAGCCTCATAAGTCGGATTAGAAGACCACTCCGAGTAGCTCTCCTCTGCCAATGGTGTTTTGGAGTGGCCTCTGGAATCAGTTCAATTGCTCTGGGGGGGGTACGAACAAAGGATTCGATTCGGTAAAGTTGGATTCCTGGTCGTAGTGCTGGTTAGTTGCCACCGCTCTGATATCCAATAGTTCTTCCCGGCTGTATGTAATAAGACAAAAATAATTATTGGCTAATAATGTAAGAAATAACAAAATAATGAAATACTGCAAAGTTTCCTAAGAGCTAGAAGCATGGCAGCCCTCTCTGTCGGCACCATTTTCCATGTGTAGAGGCAGCATTCACGGTAAACACTGCATATGTTGACTCAATCAGAAATTACCCTTACATTTATAGTGCGCAATCTGTAACGATACAGTAATACAAATTGAATTGAGTCCTAACTTCTCTTGATAGGAAGCACAAAGCATGAGTAAGAGGTGGATCAGATGTTATTATAGGATACTTTTAATTCACACACCAATGAATATTCAGGTATACTGTGGGAAAACAAAACAAATGGTCACTGTTATTAAGGTGTGCTATGCCTAACAGTATCACGTTTCAGGTAAGACCCAAGTGCAGACTGTGTGAAGTAACAATGTTTATTGTAACAGGCGCAGGCAAATGACAGGTCAAGGCAGGCAGGGGTCAATAGTCCAGAGTAGAGGTCAAGGTACAGGACGGCAGGCAGGCAAGCTCAGGGACAGTCAGAGTGGTCAGGCGGGCAGGTACACGACAGGCAAGGGTCAAAAAGAAGGAGGACGAGAAAAAGAGAAACTGGAAAAAGCAGGCGCTGAGACAAAACGCTGGTAGGCTTGAACAAACAAGACAAACTGGCAACAGACAGAAAGCACAGGTATAAATACACAGGGGATAATGGCGAAGAAGGGCAACACCTGGAGGGCGGTGGAGACAATCACAAAGACAGGTGAAACAGATCAGGGCATGACATACAGTCAATGTTAGCGCCATTACCCATTCAGTCACCGCTCCAGTTGACATGCCAAGCATTTACACTAAATGATCAGTTACGATGGCTCTCTCCTGTTGTCCTTCAAATTCTCTACATGCCGCCGTGGAGGAGCATGAACGCCTCTCTCTGAGCTTCCTGGTAGTACCAATTACCTGAGGTCGAAGGTCAAGATCCCATACATGGCTCACCGGCGGCTCCAATTTGACACTGCGCCAGTATGCTAATTCACTGTCATGGTGATTGTCAGACTGCAACTCCCAAATGAGGAGACTGACAAGGGAGGAAAGAGGACATAGCGTCCAATTTCCAACTGGTGATTACTGGGAATTAGGGAACGTTTTGATAAGGAAGTACGCATGTCACACTGTAAAACCTCAATGCAAGTACATCAAATACATTAAGTAAGTATTACACAATTACTGTATCCTTTTTATATTACGAGAAAGAGCTGAACTGAACTGAAGCTAAGGGTTAAATAGGGACTGTTTTAATTACTATTTTAAAGTCAGCCCTTGTCAAAACCACATCCTCACCTACAGTGTCCTCAGTAAAACCTCCAGACCGATTCTCATGGCTTCTCATGGCCCACAGAGATACTGCTACCATAGAGCTACGGCTGCTATTATAGCGACACTTAGCTTCATGTCGTTAATGACTTGTGATTGGGACAATTAGGACATCGAACTAATTAATGGCAAGAAGAGGCTGTGTCTATGAGGGAGGAAGGACTGTCAGGGCTCATTGTTGAAAGCAACATGGCGGATGCTTCCTGAAGACTCTGGTCCTGAAGGGTGTGTGGAGGCTGTTGTTCCAGCCCACCACTAATTACAGACCTGAGCCTACACACACATTAGAGCTCTCCAGGAGCCGTCGGCCACCCCAGACCTGCAGAAGATACTTCTGGTCCCAGTAATCTGTGAAATGTTGTGACATGCATATTTGAATGTTTGCTTGTGTATGCTATTTCTGAGCGCGCCTCAGTTATCTTTTGAATCAGTGTCTGCAGAATTACTCATTGTTAACGTAAAGAGGTACATTTTCATGGTCGTTCATTAAGCATTTCAGTGTGCAAGTGTAATTCTACTGAGGGACCCAACTGTACCAATTTGACGGTGAGCAATTTCCTCTCAAACCACATGCTATTTCACTGAGCAATAAAATGTCAAGGAGTTTTGCTTCAAACTAGGTCCTAAGAGCCCAATATGTTCAATACAATGTTTTGAATACATATGTGATTAAAGGTGGTGTCACGATCGTGTGGGGGAGAGACGGACCAAAACGCAGCATTTGGAAAATAAGCCATCCTCCTTTTATTGAGAAGGAAAAAAACGAAACAAAAACACTTACAAACTAACCAAAACAATAAACGACCGTGAAGCTAATAAACGTTGTGCACATACACAGGCTACAAACGTTCAGACATAGACAATTACCCACAACAAACTAAAGCCTATGGCTACCTTAAATATGGCTCCCAATCAGAGACAACAGAAATCAGCTGTCTCTAATTGGGAACCCATTCAGGCAACCATAGACTTTCCTAGACAACAACACCCAACATAGACACATTCACTCAACACAAACCTATACACTACACCCAACACCCCCTTTACCATATAACCACCCAAAACCGACAAAACACAAAACATTCCCCCATGTCACACCCTGACCTAACTAAAATAATAAAGAAAACAAAGAATACTAAGGCCAGGGCGTGACATAACCCCCCCCCTTAAGGTGCGAACTCCGGGCGCACCAGCACACAGTCTAGGGGAGGGTCTGGGTGGGCTTCCTTCCACGGTGGCGGCTCCGGCACTGGTCGTGGTCCCCACCCCACCACAGTCACTAACCGCCTCCGTAGCTTCCTCCAAATGGCCCCCCTCCACATTAACCCCACTGAATTAAGGGGCAGTTCCGGACTAAGGGGAAGCTCCGGGCTAAGGGGCAACTCCGGACTAAGGGGCAGCTCCGGACTAAGGGGCGGCAGCTCCGGACTAAGGGGCGGCAGCGCCGGACTGAGGGGCGGCAGCTCCGGACTGAGGGGCGGCAGCTCCGGACTGAGGGGCGGCAGCTCCGGACTGAGGGGCGGCAGCTCCGGACTGAGGGGCGGCAGCTCCGGACTGAGGGGCGGCAGCTCCGGACTGAGGGACGGCAGCTCCGGACTGAGGGACGGCAGCTCCGGACTGAGGGACGGCAGCTCCGGACTGAGGGACGGCAGCTCCGGACTGAGGGACGGCAGCTCCGGACTGAGGGACGGCCCATGGCTGGCTGACGGATCTGGCTGCTCATGGCTGGCTGACGGATCTGGCTGCTCATGGCTGGCTGACGGATCTGGCTGCTCATGGCTGGCTGACGGATCTGGCTGCTCATGGCTGGCTGACGGATCTGGCTGCTCATGGCTGGCTGACGGATCTGGCTGCTCATGGCTGGCTGACGGATCTGGCTGCTCATGGCTGGCTGACGGATCTGGCTGCTCATGGCTGGCTGACGGATCTGGCTGCTCATGGCTGGCTGACGGATCTGGCTGCTCATGGCTGGCTGACGGATCTGGCTGCTCATGGCTGGCTGACGGATCTGGCTGCTCATGGCTGGCTGACGGATCTGGCTGCACATGGCTGGCTGGCGGATCTGGCTGCACATGGCTGGCTGAGGCGCACTGTAGGCCTGGTGCGTGGTGCCGGAACTGGTGTTACCGGGCTGGGGACACGCATCTCAGGGCTAGTGCGGGGATAAGGAACAGGGCATACTGGACCCTGGGAGCGCACATTAGGCCTAGTGCGTGGTGCCGGAACTGGTGGTACCGGGCTGGGGACACGCATCTCAGGGCTAGTGCGGGGAGCACCAACAGGGCATACTGGACCCTGGGGACGCACATTAGGCCTAGTGCGTGGTGCCGGAACTGGTGGTACCGGGCTGGGGACACGCATCTCAGGGCTAGTGCGGGGAGCAGCAACAGGACGCACAGGACTCTGGGGACACACAGGAGGCTTGGTGCGTGTTTTAGGCACTGGTGGTAAAGGGCTGGAGACACGCACCATAGGGCTAGTGCGTGGAGGAGGCACTGGTGGTACTGGGCTGGGGACTGTCACAGGAGAGTTAGTACGTGGGGCTAATACAGGAGGTGCAGGACTAGGGAGGCATACAGGAGGCCTGGTTCGTGGGACTGTCATTCCCAGACGGTTAGCACGCACATCAGGACGAGCATGGAGAGCTGACTCAGGTAACATCACATCCCGCACACGCTCTGTCGGGTGGATCTTGTGCTTCACGCACCAACACAGCAGCTCCCTCATTTCACTCTCTTCCAACCTCCCCAATAAATCCTTAACAGTCTCTGTATCATTCCCATTGCTCACCTCCAATATCAGCCCGACTGGCTCAGGTTCCTTCTTAGAGTCCTCACGGGTAGCACGGGAAGTTGACGCAGATCTCCCATCTGGACTCGCCACACTCCCCATGAGCCCCTCCCCAAGAAATTTTTGGGTATTACTCACGGGTCTCCAGCCTTGCTTCCGTGCTGCCTCCTCATATCACCTCCTCTCGGCTTTCGCTGCCTCCAGCTCTTCACGAGGGAGGCGATATTCTCCCGGTTGTGCCCAAGGTCCCTTACCATCCAGTATCTCCTCCCATTTCCAAGAATCCTGTGTAGGTGGGTCCTGTTGCCGCTTTACATGCCGCTTGGTCCTGCATTGGTGGGTAATTCTGTCACGATCGTGTGGGGGAGAGACGGACCAAAACGCAGCATTTGGAAAATAAGCCATCCTCCTTTTATTGAGAAGGAAAAAACGAAACAAAAACACTTACAAACTAACCAAAACAATAAACGACCGTGAAGCTAATAAACGTTGTGCACATACACAGGCTACAAACGTTCAGACATAGACAATTACCCACAACAAACTAAAGCCTATGGCTACCTTAAATATGGCTCCCAATCAGAGACAACAGAAATCAGCTGTCTCTAATTGGGAACCCATTCAGGCAACCATAGACTTTCCTAGACAACTACACCCAACATAGACACAGCTAGACACATTCACTCAACACAAACCCATACACTACACCCAACACCCCCTTTACCATATAACCACCCAAAACCGACAAAACACAAAACATTCCCCCATGTCACACCCTGACCTAACTAAAATAATAAAGAAAACAAAGAATACTAAGGCCAGGGCGTGACAGGTGGATTTCTGCTAGAACCTGTATGGATAAAATCTATCTGGTAAGGACAAAATATTTATTCTCATTCTCATATTTGTGACACACCAATGGGTGTTGTAAAGTTTTCCACAACACATACAAGTGAAAAATGATTATACTGTAAGTTAACTAACATCGAATTAAGAGTGCTTGAACCTCAATCTCCATGGCACCCACGCAGTCCTGCATCATTAGTTCTGGCTTAGAAGTTACAACCTCCTACACACACTACCCAGGGGGTCTTCATTTCCTACCTCTATTCTCTCTGCAAACTTTTCTTTTCACATTTAGCAGCTCATTTGTGGACCTAATAACCTAGCGACACATTCTCTCTAAGGGGAGTTAATTATTTTTCACTGAGATTAAATCCTTCAACATTGCTGGGCAAAGAGAGGACACTGATCGCAGCAGAGATAGTTTGAAACAATCGGAACTTTATTGATAGTTTAAACAATCTGAACTTTATTGATGCACTGCTGTGATGACGTGAAGGGTGACTGGTCAGTTATGGTATTGACCTACAGGTAGCATGTGAAAACTACACTGTTTCTTTGACTTCATACTTAGAAAGGGTTGTCTGGTCATTGAATTGCATTGTGGTATGATCACCTGACTTCTGCCTCCTTAGTAGCTTAAACAGCACCGACTTGCTGGTGTCAAACATAGGTCACCATCCCAGTGGATAGGTCAATATTATTTGTCTGTGACATAAGGACTGACAGAGCAAGAAGGGCATTGTCTATGAACATTTGTGAATGATTAAAGCTGAGATCTGCGATAGGCTCAACAGTGCCACTGGCCGCCCCAGACGCATTTTTTATTGTTTTTGTTTTGAGGAAATGAGCATCCCGCAACGTGGTGAAATAAAGTGAAAGTACATACTCTGCTGTTCTACTGCACGTGCAATGATGTCAGAGGGGGAAAAAAAACCTGTGTTCTTGTTGTTTGAAGTAAAGTCTTTGTTGTTGTAATATCGCAAACGGACGTGGCAGTTTCACATATCATTTCCTAATTACAATCATGGAGGAAAGGGGAAGTTGTCTGGGATGCTGCATGAAAGAGGGAGGGAGAGAGGATGTATGTCTGGGTTGGGAATGTGAATGGCTGTCGGATCCTACCAGATGGAGACAGGATTGAGCCTCACTGCAGGAACAGAGAACAGGGCCTTGGGTCTGGGTTTGAACTTAAGGCTGATTTCTCAAATACCAATTCATTAAAGAAATACAAGTAATGGAGGTTTATAAAGTTTTTCTGGACACAGCAGTTTCCCTGGCGCATTAGTAGATAGGAGGTGGAATGTATACACTCTTAGAATGAAAGGTGCTATCTAGAACCTAAAAGGGGTTCTCCGGCGGTCCCCATAGGAGAACCCTTTGAAGAACCCTTTTGGATCCAAGTAGAACTGTTTTGGGTTCCATATAGAACCCTTTCCACAGAGGGTTCTACATGGATGCAAAATATTTCTACCTGGAACCAAAAAGGGTTCTTCTATGGGGACAGCCGAAGAACCCCTTTGGAACCCTTTTTTCGAAGAGTGTATGTATTTGAAGAGGTGGAATGGTAGAGACCATTCACTGGTGGAGACAGCATACACTGAGAACTAAATGGATATCTGTAAAAATAAATGTGCTGATAGAGGAACCAATTTTGAAGTCTGTTCCACCACCTTCAAAATCCCAACATATCCCCTGAATATGAATGTGTGCATACCTTTATTGCCCTTTAGTGCAAGTGTGATATGTTTTCAGAGCCATTGACTAAATATTGTCATATTAAAGGTGGTCATTTAGGGCCCTATTCCTACTTAGGAAATTACACCTTTCTTAAGCACACCTTTCCTGCGCAGTTTTTAGTATATGGTATTTAGACTTACCTTATGCAGGTTCGTACCAGGCTTTGCAGGTGTGGTTACCTTGCACGCGCTGAATAAATGTTATTCACCTGCTGAAAACCCCCCCACTTGCTGGCCAACAGATTTTCTCCTGGATTTTCATTCAATACGGTTTTCAGTACATTTATCTTAAGCCATCCCTTTAAAATACGTTGTACCTTTGAGTTAGAATTTTGGCGACAGACTCACTAGAATATATAGAGAGAACAGGTTCAGAATATTAGGGATCAATGAAAGAAAGCCTTCTAAATATATACATATTCATCTCCATTTCAGCTCCAATTGGTAGATTAAAAAATGCTTTGATCTTGTGGATTATTTAGGGTTAGGAAAGTTTTTATGAATCACAAAAAACTGGTTTGGAGAGCCTTTAAGCACATTAGAAAGAAAACAGTGGCTTGATTCATTCTGAAAATTGCCACATTCAGCTTTTTAATCCATGTTAATGTTGGAAGATTAGTGTGTATATATAGAATTATAATAGGGAGAATAATGTACACTAGTAGCCTTGTCTATTCCTTACACTAACCATGGAACTGTGTGCGTCTGGTTCAAACTGTTATGGCTCGTCTGCCCTCCGCTTCATAACGATTTAATTAGCCTACATGTCATTTATTTTTATTTTTATCAACTCTTACTAATGATCCTCAGCAACAACCACATGCCTGTGACGTTGTTTACAGAGGAAGCAAGTGAAAGTAAACAAAGCAATGTAATTAAATGGAATGATAATGTAGGCTATACCAACTGAATGGAACTAACAGTAAATTGACAGTTGAATATGTGTGGTTATTAGGCCTACTGACAGTCGATACTAATAGTGACTAATATTTAACACAATAGAAATAGGAAACAGAGAAAGCTGGGGTAGCATATAATTAAGACATTCGAGAGTGCCCATTGCTGTAAGTTAAAAGGCCATACATTTTAAAATGTGCGTAATGGAACAGCTATTCTCATGCTTTAGTTCAAGGTCAGAATACACGTAGAGAGAAAAGTGCATAAAAAGGGAATTCCTTTGCATTTACGGGCGTTTAACTCGGTCGGAATTGGCCTCTTGGTGAAATGTCTTAAATCGGCTTAAAAAATGAATTATGGAGATGCTGCTCTCTTTTAAATAGTTAACATAAGACATAAGAACATATGAAATTACCAATTTCAGCGTCTGTCTACTATTTCAAACAAGTATGTAAAATAATTTTCAAATAATACCCTTTCATGGAGCGACTACCCTTATCCAGAGATGACAGCGATAGCATTTTAATTAACTCAACAGCTTACCCAATACACAGCATTGGGTGTTTGTTTGGGAATTTTTGGGGAAAAACTTAAGAGCGAAAAGAAAAAGGGAATTGTGGAGAGATTGCATTAACACAACAAAAAATGTTTTGTTTTTCAAACCAGTCTGTTCATTAATTATGAATAGGGCATAAGATTTATGGATTTTCTCTAAAAGTGTTCACATATAATTGAGTAGGTGTCTGATCTTGAAGTCCCTCACATATATACCTAAATTGCAGGTTATATGATTGTCAGAAATATGATTATTAAATAAAAAAAATGACAATTTAATACAATTTCCCTAAAATGTATATAAAACCAGTCTAAACCTATAATGCACAAAACATTATTCATGTTCTTCAGTGCTATTTTTCTACTCATCAATACATCAAGCTAAAAGGCATATGATCGCCTTAAAGAATATACACAAAATCACAGGAAAATCTGTTTCAAATTCAAGTCATCCCAAAATATATTAAGGGCTCTACTCAATCCGTATCGTGGAAGTTCAGCGTTACAGCATATTTGAAATTTAAAACCAATGTTCACACGTTATCGGAGACTGCATTCATGGTAAGCGCTGCATGTCGGCTTAATCAGAAATGACCTTTACATTTTTATCGCGCAATCTGTAATACTTAGCGATACAGATTGAATAGAGTCCTGATTTCCACCAAACACTTTGCTATTATCACCCAGTTCATTATTAACATACTTAATATAACAGAACTATGACCTGTACACCATGATTGCATTCATCTGTCTTTGAACAACAGTGCATTGCAATTTCCACTGGTCCAAAAGATGATAATCAATGAATATGATTATCAGTATGCACCTTGAACTGAACCATGGCAACTTCAACACACAATCTCTATCAATTCCAGCAGGGCAGACAAAACACCAAACCCCACATTGCAAGCCATTGTTTTAGAAATAACACTAACTATTTCAGAATAATTGGCTTGGGAAAATAAGGTAATTACTGCTTCTAGATAATTATAAATGTTCATAATAAAGGTAATTTTTCACTATGCAATTACGTGGCCAATCAATGGTGTGAGGGAGACATTGGTCCTTTCCTTCTCTTCTCCCCCCTCCGCTCTACGGTGGTCAGGTAAAGCATGGGTCATATTCATTAGAGCACACAGTAGAAAACGTTTTAAAACATTTCGCAACAGGAAACGAAAATGACCATTTCTCATTGGACTAGCCCAAGTAATGTCTCCCTGTTTCAATACATTTTCTTCCGTTTTGCGCCTAATGAACATGGCCCTGTTCTAGCCTTTAGAAAACCGGATTAACAGCTTGAGGCAGCCCCCTCTTAGGCACGTACAGTGTTGGCCTGGTAACCATTTTGATGCAGCCGATGATGGGGCAGATGCTGAGGCAGAGAGTGCAGCCGGTACAGCTGTCAGTGATTACTGGGAAATGGGTCTCAGGGTCAAACGTAATAGCCTGCAAAAGAAGAGGAAGCAGAGAAAAAAAAAGCTATTACATTAGAGCAATTATCGGCTCTCCATAGGAGAGGACTCATCCTCCCTATCTACTGGGTGGATGGAGAGAGAAAAAAGAGAACAGAAAAAGATTAGTCTGCAACATGACCACAGTGGTTTAGCAGCATCCTGTCACGAGAACAGGTGAACTCAATCACTCAACTAGAGTCTTACAGGAAGGAACAGTGTTTTACTGCACCATATGAGTGTATCTCACTCAAGTTAGAGGATAGTTAAATAAACAATACAAGAGTGCTACATTCAAACAGAGGACCAAATAAGGACCAAATAAGCAATAGGATTCCTATTGACTTTTGAGAAAAACCACATTCACAGTAGGCTAGGCTGTGTGTGTGAGTGTTTATATGTGTACAGTATATTAGTACCTGGTATCCTGAGTTATTGCAGGTCATGTAACATTTCCCACAGTTGATGCACATCTCCTCATCGATCAGAGAGATCACCTGCTCCTGGTTGTCCAACTCTAAGTAGGACCTGATGTGCTTCAGAACCCTGGCGATCACACCTTGCAGGGGAAATAACAACAACAATCACAGTGAGTCACTAGTCTGACATCAACAAGCATAACTAGTTATTTACAAGTCTGGCTGAAGGACAGGACAGAACAATAACATGCTCTGGAATGCTTTATATGCTAACAAAAATTAAAAAATCTAAAGTCTTACCCATGCTTTTATTGGCTTGAAAGGACCTTAGAATGGTCGCAACATCCCTTCATTAGAAACTGTCACGCCCTGACCATAGAGAGCTTTTATTCTCTATGTTGGTTAGGTCGGGGTGTGAATAAGGGTGGGTCATCTAGGTGAATTACATTTCTATGTTGGCCTAGTATGGTTCCCAATCAGAGGCAGCTGTTTATCATTGTCTCTGATTGGGGATTATATTTAGGTAGCCATTTTCCCATTGTGCTTTGTGGGATCTTGTATATGTATAGTTGCTGTGAGCATTATTTATAGCTTCACGTTTCGTTTGTTCGTTTTTGTTGTTTTGTTCTTTAAAAACCTTTTCTCAATAGGGGGTGCTGTTGGCACTTTGTAATAATTTTGTTCCCAAATTAAACTGCCTCGTACTCAATTCTTGCTCGTACAATATGCATATTATTATTACTATTGGATAGAAAACACTCTCTAGTTTCTAAAACTGTTTGAATTATATCTGTGAGGAAAACAGAACTGGAGTTAGAGCAATTTTCCAATGAGGATGTGAGAATGCTGAAATCTGCCGGCTGTTCTGAGATCCGTTTATAAATCTGCCTGTCTTCTATTGGTTGAGATGCACTGCATACGCCTTCCCCTGGATGTCAGCGAATAGTGAGAATTGAAATGGTGTTGCTAGGCAGATCTGAGAGCTTATAAATGGGCTGGCAACATGAGGTCCGTCCTTTGTTCTCTTCGCCATGACGCAAAAAGGACCTCTGGCTGTCGTTCTAGAAAGCTCCCGTTATAGCCCTTAGATATATCCGTCTCTGTTTTTATTCGATATAGGTGTTAAAGACATCATAATGTTGTTATATTAAACCGAGTTATATCAGTTTATATCAGTATATTGCGATTTTCGGATATTTATTAGTGCTGCGTTTTAGTGAGTTGGGCACGTCTTTGCCACATGGCTAATGTTTACTGCTAATTCGAACGTTGAAGACGACAATCTACAACCGAGCAACGATTCTTTTGGAAAAAGGACAACTTGCCCAAGATTCTGATGGGAGTTCATCAAATAGTAAGAACTATTTATGATGTTAATTCGTTGTTCTGTTGAAAAATGTAAAACTCATATTCCGCCATTAATCTCGGTGCGGTCTCACTTTAACGCACGCTGTATGTCGTAGTAACGTTAATTTTAAAAATCTAACACAGCGATGGCATTAAGAATTAATGTATCTTTCATTTGCTGTCCAACCTGTATTTTTTTGTCAAGTTTAGGATTAGTTACTGATTAGACTAGGTGCCTCTCCCAAGATTTCTCCCGACATATTGTTGGCAGCTTGGCTACTTTTCTCATTGTATAACCACGATTTGTGCCGCTAAATATGCACATTTTCGAACAAACTCTATATGTATTGTGTAATATGATGTTATAGGACTGTCATCTGAAGAAGTTTGAGGTTAGTGAAAAAAACAATATCTTTTGCTGGTTTATTCGTTATCGCTATTGTTGGCCTGAATCAATGCTGTTGTGTGGTTGGCTATTGTAGTAAGCTAATATAATGCTATATTGTGTTTTCGCTGTAAAACACTTCAAAAATCTGAAATATTGGCTGGATTCACAAGATGTTTGTCTTTCATTTGCTGTACGCTGTGTATTTTTCAGAAATGTTTTATGATGAGTATTTAGGAAACACACGATGGTCTCTGTTGTTATTCTAGTTGCTTTGGTGAGAGTTGTGATGGTGGCTGCAATGGTAAACTATGATTTATACCTGAAATATGCACATTTTTCTAACAAAACAAATGCTATACAATAAATATGTTATCAGACTGTCATCTGATTAAGTTGTTTCTTGGTTAGTGGCTATTTATATCTTTATTTGGTCGAAATTGTGATAGCTACCTATGCAGGGAAAAAATGGTGGGAAAAAAAAGTTGTGTCTTTTGCTATCGTGGTTAGCTAATAGATTTACACATTGTGTCTTCCCTGTAAAATATTTTAAAAATCAGAAATGATGGCTGGATTCACAAGATGTGTATCTTTCATCTGGTGTCTTGGACTTGTGATTTAATGATATTTAGATGCTAGTATTTACTTGTGACGCTATGCTAGGCTATGCTAGTCAGCTTTTTTACTGATGGGGGTGCTCCCTGATCCGGGATTGTGACCAAGTAGAAGTTTTAAGTTTCTCTTCCGAAATAAAGGATGGAAACATACCACGCTGCATCTTGGTCCGCTCATTCCAAGGAACGTGACAGAAACAGATGTACTATCACAAACACTAAAGCAGAAGTCTGAAACCGTTAGCTCGCGAGCCCGGATTTGGAGCTTGAGACGATTTATTGCAGTCTGCCATTGTCTTAGAAAACAAAATAAAGACAAAACAGAGTGTTATTTGTAATCCAGTCAGCCTCTCTCTCACCTTCACAGCAGGGACTAGTGTCGCCCACAAAGTTGTTGTTGGCATCCTTCTGTTTCTTCTTGTACTTAGCCAGGACCTCTGTCTTCACCAGGAGGTAGGGGCCAAAGCTGAGCAGGCTCTGGGAGATAGAGAGGGACAATGGTGGAATGGTAAAGATGCTTTTTAGAAAAAAGAGAGTGTGACCATTGTGTCCAAGTAAGCAATGGAATGAAGTACTTACGTACTTCATTCAAATAGAGGGAAAAAAATCAACAAGGGCTACAGCACTCAAATCAGCAATGTCATATATCTCACAGCATCGCGTCGGAATTTATGTTTATTTTCATAACCTGGCCTGGGTTAACTGCATAGATACCCCAAATTATTAATTAGCATAATCACTAAGCAAAACAAAACAAACCAAACCAAACACTAGCCACTACAACTGTCAAAAACTGTGTTAACTTACATGGTTGTGCAATTTGCACTACCCCACACCTAGCAACAGCTCTCTTTGTCATTAGCTAGCTACGTTGTTAGCGACGCTAGCTAGTTAGCTACATTGTTAATGATACTAGCTAGCTAATATACAGTACCAGCAAAAGATTGGACACACCTACTCATTCAAGGGTTTTCTTTATTTTGACTATTTTCTACATTGTAAAATAATAGTGAAGACGTCAAAACTATCAAATAACACATATGGAATCATGTAGTAACCAAAAAGTGTTAAACAAATCAAATTTTAGATTCTTCAAAGTAGTCACCCTTTGCCTTGAAAGCTTTGCACACTCTTGGCATTCTCTCAACCAGCTTCACTTGGATTGCTTTACCAACAGTCTTGAAGGAGTTTCCACATATGCTGAGCCCTTGTTGGCTGCTTTTCCTTCACTCTGCGGTCCAACTCATCCCAAACCATCTCAATTGGGTTGAGGTCGGTGATTGTGGAGGCCAGGTCATCTGATGCAGCACTCCATCACTCTCTTTCTTGTTAAAATAGCCCTTACACAGCCTGGAGGTGTGTTGGGTCATTGTCCTGTTGAACAACAAATGATAGTCCCATTAAGTGCAAACCAGATGGGATGGCGTATCGCTGTAGAATGCTGTTACTCTAATGAACTTATCCTCTGCAGCAGAGGGGACTCTGGGTCTTCCTTTCCTGTGGCGGTCCTCATGAGAGCCAGTTTCATCATAGCGCTTGATGGTTTTGCAACTGCACTTGAAGGAACTTTCAAAGTTCTTTAAGTTTTTTGGATTGACTGACCTTTCCGGATTGACCATCTTAAAGTAATGATGGACTGTCATTTCTCTTTTCTTATTTGAGCTGTTCTTCCCATAATATGGACTTGGTCTTTTACCGAATAGGGCTGTCTTCTGTATACCACCCCTACCTTGTCACAAGACAACTGATTGTCTCAAACGCAAATAAACTTTTAACAAGGCACACCTGCTAATTGAAATGCATTCCAGGTGACTACCTCATGAAGCTGGTTGAGAGAATGCCAAGAGTGTGCAAAGCTGTCATCAAGGCAAAGGGTGGCTATTTGAAGAATCTCAAATATAAAATATATTTTGATTTTTTTAACACTTTGTTGCTTACTACATGATTACATATGTGTTATTTCATAGTTTTGATATCTTCACTATTACTCTACAATGTAGAATTACATTTTAAAAAACCTTGACGTTGAGACGTTTTGAGGGTACTATTTAATGAAACTGCCAGTTGAGGACTTGTGAGGCGTCTGTTTCTCAAACTAGACACTCTAATGTACTCAGTTGTGCACCGGGGCCTCCCACTCCTCTTTGTATTCTGGTTAGAGCCAGTTTGAGCTGTTCTGTGAAGGGAGTAGTACACAGCGTTGTAAGAGATTTTCAGTTTATTGGCAATTTCTCACATGGAATAGCCTTCATTTATGAGAACAAGAATAGACTGATTAGTTTCAGAAGACAGTTCTTTGTTTCTGGCCATTTTGAGCCTGTAATCGAACCCACAAATGTTGATGCTCCAGACTCAACTAGTCTAAAGAAGGCCAGTTTTATTGCTTCTTTAATCAGAACAACAGTTTTCAGCTGTGCTAACATAGTTGCAAAAAGGTTTTCTAATGATCAATTAGCCTTTTAAAAATGATAATGGGCCTCTGTACGCCTATGTAGATATTCTATAAAAAATTCTATAATTCTATAAAAAATCAGCCGTTTCCAGCTACAATAGTCATTTACAACATTAACAATGTCTACACTGTATTTCTGATCAATTTGATGTTATTTTCATGGACAAAAAAATTTGCCTTTCTTTCAAAAACATGGACATTTCTAAGTGACCCCAAACATTTTGTCACGCCCTGGCCTTAGTATTCTTTGTTTTCTTTATTATTTTAGTTAAGTCAGGGTGTGACATGGGGAATGTTTGTGTTTTGTTGGTTTTGGGTGTTTCTATGGTAAAGGGGTTGTTGGGTGTAGTATATGGGTTTGTGTTGAATACATGTGTCTAGCGTTGTCTATGTATGTTTAGTTGTCTAGGAGAGTCTATGGTTACCTGAATGAGTTCCCAATTAGAGACAGCTGATTTCGGTTGTCTCTGATTGGGAGCCTTATATAGGGTAGCCATAGGCTTTCATTTGTTGTGAGTAGTTGTCTATGTGATACGTTTGTAGCCAGTGTGTGCACATCGTTGGTTAGCTTCACGATCGTTTTCTTGTTTTGTTTAGTGTGAAAGTGTTTTTGTTTTGTTGGCCTTCTTCATAAATAAAAAGGAGATGGCTTATTTTCCTAAAGCTGCGTTTTGGTCCGTCAATCCTCCACACGATCGTGACAGAACTACTCACCAATACAGGACCAAGCGGCATGGAAAGCGGCAACAGGACCCACCTACACAGGATTCGTGGACATGGGAGGAGATACTGGATGGTAAGGGGCCGTGGGCACAACCGGGAGAATATCGCCTTCCTCGTGAAGAGCTGGAGGCAGCTAAAGCCGAGAGGAGGCGATATGAGGAGGCAGCACGGAGACAAGGCTGGAAGCCCGTGAGTACAACCCAAAAATTTCTTGGGGGGGGGCCTTAAAGGGAGTGTGGCGAAGTCAGGTAGGAAACCTGCGCCTACTCCCTGTACTTACCGTGGAGAGCGAGAGTACGGGCAGACACCGTGTTACGCAGTAGAGCGCACGGTGTCTCCTGTACGCGTGCATAGCCCGGTTCGGTACATTCCAGCTCCACGTATCGGCCGGGCTAGACTGAGCGTTGAGCCGTATGTCATGAAGCCGGCCCAACGCATCTGGTCACCAGTGCGTCTCCTCGGGCCGGCGTACATGGCACCAGCCTTACGCATGGTGTCCCCGGTTCGCCTACATAGGCCGGTGCGGGTTTTTCCACCTCCCCGCACTGGTCAGGCGACGGGGAGCATACAACCAGGTAAGGTTGGGCAGGCTCAGCGCTCAAGGGAGCCAGTACGCCTGCACGGTCCGGTATTTCCGGCGCCACCTCCCCGCCCCAACCCAGTACCACCAGTGCCTCCTCCACGCACTAGCCATATGGTGCGTGTCTCCAGCCCTTTACCACCAGTGCCTAAACCATGCACCAAGCCTCCTGTGTGTCCCCAGAGTCCTGTGCGTCCTGTTGCTGCTCCCCGCACTAGCCCTGAGATGCGTGTCCCCAGCCCGGTGCCACCAGTCCCGGCACCACGCACCAGGCCTACAGTGCGCCTCAGCCGGCAGGAGTCTGCCGTCTGCACAGCGATGCCTGAACTGCCCGTCTGCCAAGCGCCATCTGAGCCATCCGTCTCCCCAGCGCCATCTGAGCCATCCGTCTCCCCAGCGCCATCTGAGCCATCCGTCTCCCCAGCGCCATCTGAGCCATCCGTCTCCCCAGCGCCATCTGAGCCATCCGTCTCCCCAGCGCCATCTGAGCCATCCGTCTCCCCAGCGCCATCTGAGCCATCCGTCTGCAATGAGCCTGCAAAGCCGCCCGTCTGCCATGAGCCTACTGAGCCGTCCGCCAGACAGGAGCCGCTAGAGCCGCCCGCCAGACAGGAGCCGCTAGAGCCGCCCGCCAGACAGGAGCCGCTAGAGCCGCCAGCCAGACAGGAGCCGCTAGAGCCGCCAGCCAGACAGGAGCCGCTAGAGCCGCCAGCCAGACAGGAGCCGCTAGAGCCGCCAGCCAGACAGGAGCCGCTAGAGCCGCCAGCCAGACAGGAGCCGCTAGAGCCGCCAGCCAGACAGGAGCCGCTAGAGCCGTCCGTCAGACAGGAGCCGCTAGAGCCGCCAACCAGACAGGATCTGCCAGAGCCGCCAACCAGACAGGATCTGCCAGAGCCGCCAACCAGACAGGATCTGCCAGAGCCGCCAACCAGACAGGATCTGCCAGAGCCGCCAACCAGACAGGATCTGCCAGAGCCGCCAACCAGACAGGATCTGCCAGAGCCGCCAACCAGACAGGATCTGCCAGAGCCGCCAACCAGACAGGATCTGCCAGAGCCGCCAACCAGACAGGATCTGCCAGAGCCGCCAACCAGACAGGATCTGCCAGAGCCGCCAACCAGACAGGATCTGCCAGAGCCGCCAACCAGACAGGATCTGCCAGAGCCGCCAACCAGACAGGATCTGCCAGAGCCGCCAACCAGACAGGATCTGCCAGAGCCGCCAGCCAGACAGGATCTGCCAGAGCCGTCAGCCAGACAGGATCTGCCAGATCCGTCAGCCAGCCATGAGCAGCCAGATCCGTCAGCCAGCCATGAGCAGCCAGATCCGTCAGCCAGCCATGAGCAGCCAGATCCGTCAGCCAGCCATGACACGGCCAGATCCGTCAGCCAGCCATGACACGGCCAGATCCGTCAGCCAGCCATGAGCAGCCAGATCCGTCAGCCAGCCATGAGCAGCCAGATCCGTCAGCCAGCCATGAGCAGCCAGATCCGTCAGCCAGCCATGAGCAGCCAGATCCGTCAGCCAGCCATGAGCAGCCAGATCCGTCAGCCAGCCATGAGCAGCCAGATCCGTCAGCCAGCCATGAGCAGCCAGATCCGTCAGCCAGCCATGAGCAGCCAGATCCGTCAGCCAGCCATGAGCAGCCAGATCCGTCAGCCAGCCATGAGCAGCCAGATCCGTCAGCCAGCCATGAGCAGCCAGATCCGTCAGCCAGCCATGAGCAGCCAGATCCGTCAGCCAGCCATGAGCAGCCAGATCCGTCAGCCAGCCATGAGCAGCCAGATCCGTCAGCCAGCCATGAGCAGCCAGATCTGTCAGCCAGCCATGTGCCGTCCCTCAGTCCGGATTTGCAGTCCCTCAGTCCGGAGCTGCCATTCCTCAGTCCGGAGCTGCCCCTTATCCTGGTGCTGCCCCTTATCCTGGTGCTGCCCCTTACCCTGGTACTGCCCCTGACCCTGGTACTGCCCCTGACCCTGGTACTGCCCCTGACCCTGGTACTGCCCCTTACCCTGGTACTGCCCCTGACCCTGGTACTGCCCCTTAGTCCGGAGCTGCCCCTTAGTCCGGAACTGCCCCTTAATGCAATGGGGTTAATGTGGAGGGGGGTCATTTGGAGGAAGCTAAGGAGGCGGTTAGGGACTGTGGTGACGTGGGGACCACAACCAGAGCCGGAGCCGCCACCGTGGATGGAAGCCCACCCAGACCCTCCCCTAGACTGTGTAATGGTGCGCCCGGAGTTCGCACCTTAAAGGGGGGGTTATGTCACGCCCTGGCCTTAGTATTCTTTGTTTTCTTTATTATTTTAGTTAAGTCAGGGTGTGACATGGGGAATGTTTGTGTTTTGTTGGTTTTGGGTGTTTCTATGGTAAAGGGGTTGTTGGGTGTAGTATATGGGTTTGTGTTGAATACATGTGTCTAGCGTTGTCTATGTATGTTTAGTTGTCTAGGAGAGTCTATGGTTACCTGAATGAGTTCCCAATTAGAGACAGCTGATTTCGGTTGTCTCTGATTGGGAGCCTTATATAGGGTAGCCATAGGCTTTCATTTGTTGTGAGTAGTTGTCTATGTGATACGTTTGTAGCCAGTGTGTGCACATCGTTGTTTAGCTTCACGATCGTTTTCTTGTTTTGTTTAGTGTGAAAGTGTTTTTGTTTTGTTGGCCTTCTTCATAAATAAAAAGGAGATGGCTTATTTTCCTAAAGCTGCGTTTTGGTCCGTCAATCCTCCACACGATCGTGACACATTTGAACAGTAGTGTTTTATATATGTAGAATATATATGAAATTTAGCAGATGCTTTTATCCGAAGCAACATACAATCATGCGTGCATACATTTTATGTATGGGTGGTCTCGGGAATCAAACCCACTATCCTGGTGTTGCAAGCACCATTCTCTACCAACTGAGCAACAGAGGACCAGAAAGCTAGCTTTGTTGTTAGTGATACTAGCTAGCAAATTAACTTAGGCTCCAAATAGAACAAGCTAGCTAAGTAGCCCCTAGCAAACGCTTTAGTCCAATGCCTGACTGATGATGCTAACTTGTTGGCTTGCGAGATTTAGTGGTCTACTGAGGCCTGCTAGCTAGCTAGCTAATGTTAGCTCGCTAATTTGCTAGCTGGCATCGCTAATGAGCTCGCTAGCTAGCTAGATAACATCATGACCAGTTGCTTGTCGTGGTGTAGTGCAAACTGCAAAACCACGCAAGTAAATTACGTTTATGACATTTGTACTGACTATTGTTGTTTTGGTTTTGCTTAGTGACATTGCTCATTTATTCTTCTTGGTATTTAACTATGCTGTCATGGTTATGAAAATAAATAAGTCCCAAGTTCCCGCGAGATACTGTGAGAATTTGCAGACTCACGGATACAGAGCCTGAGAAAGATACAATTACGGTTCAGGAGCCAAATGGTAAACTGATTTCAATGTTTAATTCAAAGTTAAAGTGTGGACAGAACTCAATTCTCTCTATCTGTTTAACCATTTCCTTTTAAGTGAAAATGTAGACTAAGAAAACTCCCCTGCCCTCACGCACAGACACATCCTATATCCTGAAATATATTCACCTCGTCTAGTGAACCCTCCTCTCTAAGGAGCCATTCCTATTCACAGTCACACTCCATGGCTATGGATGGTTATGTGAGGAGGGGGAGGACATAAAACCAGGCTCCAGCCACTCCACTCAGACTCCACTGAGGGTTGGTGAAACGTGCCCCAGGAACCCACCACACAACACTCTGGATGGTCTGCACCCCAAATGGCACCCTATTCCCTATGTAGTGCACTACGTTTCCCTATGTCGTACACTACATTTGACCAGGGGCCATAGGTCTCTTGTCAAAAGTAGTGCACTACATATGGAATAGGGTGCCATATGGGAAGAAGCCTGGATGGGCTGGTCGGTACGGGTCGTTTTATGGGAGGCTATCCACATTGACATTCAATGTGAGTGCATCGTTATCATCGCCACCACCATTACTACGAAAAACCCAGGAAATTGAATGGGAAGCCATATAATAGTAATTTGTGGCGCTAGGTGGTGTGACAGTAAAATGGTGATTTCCTGGAAGGATAATTCATTGCAGAGGGATGGTTTTCTGTCAGTTGGACACCAACGAAGTCTGACTGACACCAAAATGGCTGGCTCTTTGTCTAACAAAAACATAAAGTCGTCTTAAAAACAGGACCTCAGTTCTAACAAAGGCTGTCTGTCGGAACTGGACGTTTTTGTGTCTCCATATTCACTCAAGGAGATATCGCAATAGAACATGACCCTCACTTTTCAAACAGTCAGCTGTCACTCACTAGTCTGCCACTAAAAGGACCTAACAAAACACATTTCTTTATCAGCCAGCTCCAGTAAAAACTCCTCTCTTCCCTTTCTCTCTTTCTCTCTCCACTGATACAACAACAGGGTGAGGAAAGCCAAAAGCCAGAGCCATTCAGGGCTGGGGGCCGGGACCCATCAAAGGCGCCAGAGTGACAACCGCTGGAATCTGTGTCAGCAGTGTCTATTCTCCAGCTAATGGATGGGTCTGGGGGACAACGAGACGCAGTAGCAGCCTTGATATATTTATATCCCTGTAGAGTTTGTGTGTGTGCTAATTAATCAGCTGTTATAGCCTCAAACCAAAGTGGCTTGGCTATGGGAGACCAGAGGGCTTTATCATGACAAAGAACAGCTACTGAAAACACACACGCATGAATACACACATGCTTGCTCACACGCACACAGGCATGCACACTCATGCACACACACACGCACACATGCACACGTTCACGCGCATCACACACACACACAACTGAGAGCCTGGTACAAAGCTAATTGAGTGATTTTAAATGAGTTGGATATCTATCTGTAAATGCAGAGATTGAAATGAATTTAGAGAAAAAGCTATGAAAATCAGTGGTGGTAAAAGTACCTTAATAGAAAATGAAAAGTGAAAGTCACCCAGTAAAATACTACTTGAGTAAAAGTCTAAAAGTATTTGGTTTAAAATATACTTAAGTATCAAAAGTTAAGGTAATTGGTAAAATATACTTAAATATCAAAATTAAGTATAAGTATAAATCATTTAAAATTCCTTATATTAAACAAAGCAGACGGTAACATTATTATTATTTTTTTTTAAATTTATGGATAGCCAGGGGCACACGCCAACACTCAGACATAATTTACAAACTAAGCATTTGCCTTTAGTGAGTACGCCAGATCAGAGTCAATATGGACGTTTTCTTGATACTGTAAGTGTGTGAATTGGACAATTTTTCTGTCCTGCCATGCATTCAAAATGTAACGAGTACTTTTGGGATTCAGGGAAAATGTATGGAGTAAAAATATTATTTTCTTTAGGAATGTAGTGAAGTAAAAGTAAAAGTAATCGAAAACATAAATAGTAAAGTAAAGTACAGATACCCCCAAAGAACAACTTACAGTTTTTTACAATCACTTTGGCACTAATTTCAGAACCTTGTGGTAATTTTTCAAAACTCTAGACACAAAACTCAAAACTCCACCATAATTTGCAAATAAAAATCCTACAATGTGATTTTCTGGATTTTTTCCCCTCATTTTGTCTGTCATAGTTGAAGTGTACCTTTAATGACAATTACAGGCCTCTCTCATCTTTTTAAGTGGGAGAACTTGCACAATTGGTGGCTGACTAAATACTTTTTTGCCCCACTGTACCTTCCACCTCCATGTGGAGAAAAATTCCTCAATCGGGTTAAGGAAAGGAGAGTATGGGTTAACCTCTCTGGGATATGTGGGAAGGTAGCGTCCCACCTGGCCAACATCCAGTGAAAATGCAGAGCGCCAAATTCAAATAAATTACTATAAAAATTCAACTTTCATGAAATCACACATTCAATATACCAAATTAAAGCTACACTTGTTGTGAATCCAGCCAACGTGTCAGATTTCAAAAATGCTTTTCGGCAAAAGCAAACAATGCTATTATCTGAGGATAGCAACCAAGCAAACAAACACAGACCATCATATTTCAACCCTCCCGGCACGACACAAAACGCAGAAATAAAGATATAACTCATGCTTTAACTTTGACGAGCTTCTTCTGTTGGCACTCCAATATGTCCCATAAACATCACAAATGGTCCTTTTGTTTGATTAATTCCGTCGATATATATCCAAAATGTCCATTTATTTGGCGCGTTTGATCCAGAAAAACACCGGTTCCACCTTGCACAACGTGACTACAAAATATCTCAAAAGTTACCTGTAAGCATTGTCCAAACTTTTCAAACTACTTTTGTAATACAACTTTAGCTATTTCTTTAACGTAAATAATAAATAGAATTGAAGACGGGATGATCTGTGTTCAATACTGGAGGAAAACAATGTGTAGCATGCTTTCTGGTCACGCGACTCTAACAAACAGTACACTTCACTCAAGCCTCATTCTGAACATGGCAACTTCTTCATTTCTCAAAGGAAAAACCTCAACCAATTTCTAAAGACTGTTGACATCCAGTGGAAGCGATAGGAGCTGCAGGAAGGTCCCTTAGAAATCTGGATTCCCATTGAAAAGAGAGTGACCTAAAAAAAAAAAAATCTGAAAGGTTTGTCCTCGGGGTTTTGCCTGCCAAATAAGTTCTGTTATAGTCACAGACATGATTCAAACATTTTTAGAAACTTCAGCGTTTTCTATCCAACACTAATAATAATATGCATATATTAGCACCAGTGCTAAGCTACGCTTCATCTCTTCTGGGTCTGGCCACAATACTTCATCCACATCACAAGATACGTTTTCTCTTGCCAAACATCGAGGGAAGCATCTCCTAGCATGGCGTATCCAACCTTGGACAGAGGCAACCTCTATGTCCCCACATGCGTCCTCCATTGCCTGGAGAAGCGGCATGCGGGCATAGGGTTGGCGATCATACACTTTCCAGCGCCAGGCTGAGAAGAATTCCTCTATGGGATTTAGAAAATGTGAATATGGGGGTAGGTACAAAACTGCAAATTGTGGATGGGTGGCAAACCAGTTTTGGACCAGAACAGCCCGGTGAAAACTAACATTGTCCCATAAAACCACAAATCTAGCAGGCTCCTGATCTGGATCAGGGACAAGCATTATGTAAATTGCATCCAGAAAAGTGAGCATATGGCCGGTGTTGTACGGACCCAGTGTGGCATTGTGATGGAGGACCCCGTTTTGAGTGATGGCAGCACACATAGTTATATTACCCCCACGCTGTCCAGGGACATTGGTAATTGCCCTCTGTCTTATTACATTTCTTCCGCAGCGCCTGGTTTTGGTGAGGTTGAAGCCAACCTCATCCACATAAATATATTCATGGCGAATTACAAGGGCATCCAGCTCCAATACTCTCTGTAACAGACAAAAGGATATACAGATGAGTAAATATGGTATGTCTGAAGTACTGGAAGTAGTGTTGCATACATACCTCTACAAAGTCATGTCGCATATTCTTGACTCTGACAGAGTTTCTCTCAAATGGCACCTTGTAAAGTTGTTTCATCGTCACTCGGTGCCGTTGGAGGATGCGTTGTATGGTCGACAGGCTTACAGCATTGATGTTGTTAAATATGGTGTCATTATTCAAGATATGCTCTCTTATCTCTCGAATCCTAATTGCTTTGTTGGCCAAAACCATATTTATAATTGCAGTCTCTTGTACATCTGTAAACAAGCGTCCTCGTCCTCCATGATGTATTTGCCTTTCCACTCTGTACAGAATTCAAACACAGTATGTGTTCAGCATAGGAACTGTAAACAATGTACTAAAACATGTAGTGCCGCATGATAACCAACCTCATTCATTCAATGCAGTGCAGTAAATGGATGGCTTAGAGTTACAAATGTTTATGCAATACTATGCAGTCATACGTATTTTACAGTACATTACTGTAATGCTAAGATAGTCATTAGATAGTTGCATACCTGTTCTCATTTCTGAAGGTTCGAATTATGGACGCCACTGTAAATCGACTCAAGTTGGCTGGACTCTCAGTCCAGCCTCTCTCACGGTCAAACCGTGGTTGATCACATGATCAATACGTGTTTCCCTAATCTCATCAGAGATGGCTCTCCTTCCTTCTCTTCTTTGCCCTCGTCCTCTTCTTCCTCTTCCTCTCCCTCCTTCTCCTCTTGCTCTCTGTCCATTGTTGGCATCCATTGTTCAAAACAGGTAATCTGACCTTTGATCTATTTATAGGCCTATACTACAGTAAAGCAGTGATTGGTTAGTGATCAGTTAAGTTATTAGTGTTTGCACATGTGAGGAGTGTGTGTGTGTGACCTGGTGAATAAGTGTAGCATTTTGATTGGTTGTGTTTGGAAAAGGAAAGCAAGTCACTTCCTGTTAGATTTTTGTGTTTTAGGTAGAGAATTGTGTGTACTGTTTTGAAAAAAGTGTTTTATGCAATTGACAACTGAGTCAAAGGCTGAGAAATAGCTTATGGTTTTGGATATTTGGTGTGTAGTTTTGCACTTCGAGTGAGAGTTTTCAAAAATTCTGTGACATGAAAAGATTTTATGTGTAAGCAGTTGAAAAAAACTGTAAAACAGTGGTGTGCAGAAGGGCATCTCTTAACGTACAACACCGTGAATAATTCAGGCTGTGTGGAGGCAAAAGGCGGTCCTACCCAGTACTAGATAGATGTACCTAATAAAGTGGCCGGTGAGTGTACAGTAATGTCAAATCTGAAAACTTGGGGTGGGACCATAGAAACAGTGTCTGATAAAGACTGATGATGAAATATTACATCCATAGACAATGTAGTGCAATTGGTTCATGTTCCACGGTAATTGGTGTCAATGGATCTCGTTATCCTGAAACTTTCATGATCTAAACATGGAATATTGTTTGTCAGTTTCCATAAAACTATGCATTAAGAGTAATGCAACAGTTACTTATAATTTTGAGCAGTTGTATCAATTGATAGTTAGATCATGGTAATGAAATGAATAGACAGTCATTTCAGATGTAATGTGCGAATTGAATTTTGAAATGGTAATACTTTGATGTTATGTTGTGTCATTTTGAACAGGTGATTTTAATTCAATGAACAAATGATCTTAGCTTTATGTGTATTGTATCCAAGCAATTGGAAAAAGTGTTAAGAGTTTTTAAAAATTTGCATTATGATCATTGGTTGTGAGTTTTGTGTCTAGAGTTTTGAAAAATGACATCAAGATTCTGAAATTAGTGTCAAAGTGATTGTAAAAAACTGTAAGTAGTACTTTAAAGTAGTTTTACCTAAGTACTTTACACCACTGATGAAAATAACTCTGATACAGGCCTGATTATAAACTCACATTGATCAGGGAATTTAGAAAAAAAACAAGAGAAAATAAAACACCTGAAAGATGTCTTTGCGGTTTGTTGGCCAAATGAGTGAGTCAGGGATACCATTCCTTAGTTTCTCTGTGAAGTGCTGCTGCTGCTGCTGTGTGTGTGTGTGTGTGTGTGTGTGTGTGTGTGTGTGTGTGTGTGTGTGTGTGTGTGTGTGGTGTGTGGTGTGTGGTGTGTGGTGTGTGTGTGTGTGTGTGGAGCGAACAGAGATGTGACAGAGTGCTTTCAGTGAATGAAATTGCGTGTAAACACCTAGGGAGCATCGTTCAGTGGAACACTTAGGGAGAGCCACGGCCATTTAGAGGAGGAAAAACATGTTGAAGTGTAACCGGGAGCAACCACAGTCAGAGAGGAGAGAGTGTGTGTATTTACTGCTCTAGTACTGCTCTATTATTCTACAGCCATTCAAAAGGCCCAATGGATCACAGAATAATGACATAACAATCATACAATTGCACACAATAATACATTTTCTATCATGCTGTTCCTGGGAAAATCACCAATCTTTCCTTCACCCATAATAAAAGGTTATTGAGACCGCAGAGCTTCTTTTACGAATATAGCGGACAAAAACTAATCTATACATTTCAGATTTTTATTGGAATATCTTGGTGAGTGGTGAGTCTGTATGTAGTAATTTATCCAGGGAGGGATACTGCAGGTAGGTAGGCCCAGTCAAAGCCCCCGTCCCACTGAGATGCACCACATCTAACTACAAACAGGGCTCTCCAAAACACAAGGGCAGGTCAATTTTCTGATAACCTACTGTACCTGGATTGTAAATCAAACAGCTTCTGTTCAAGAGGGAAATGATTATGTGTTATTGTGTGTACTTTACAAATGTAGACACTAAAAGGATAGACAGTTAGGTAACACTTTGTATGAGGCACACACATATAATGCCTTATAAGGGCACGTATAATGCTGTATGAGGCATTATAGTGCATTATAAAGCTCCCATGCTCTTCTAAGCTTTTTAAGATGCATTTTGCAGGTAGTTTGAATGAGGGTAGCTGTCTTCACATTTATGAATAATGAGCCTAATACAAATATTCTGTGTTTTAGCTCTTTAAAAATGTTGAGGAAGCGATGCGGACTTCTTTATAGGCGAGCCGTTAGCAACAGGTGGGCGTTTGGTCTGGGTTTGTTTGTGTGGACATTGATCAAATCGTCCTTCTCCGCACATAGGCTTTTAGCTCACGTCAATTGGTTGTTGTTCAGAGAAAATACATTTAAGGTCTGCGTGTCTGTGTCTATTATGAGCCATTTCAGAGTGGCCTTTCGTAATTGACTGTGGGCTGATATGAAGGTCAGTTAAGTGCCTCTTGTAAACCTTTTTAAACCTTTCAATGTATGTTTCAGTTCCAACTTTCTGCTATATCCTAGTTCTTTATTAGCTCAAATGTGAATGCCATAAAGAGACACGCACTCACACGCAGGTTGGCATTTATTGGGATGAATCTTGTCCTGGAGGCAGCTCTGCGGAGTGGCTACTAACTGGCCAAGCCACAAAATCGGATTTTAAACCTAACCCTAACCACACTGCTAACCTCATGCCTAATCATAACCTTAAAATTAAGACCAAAAAGCTAATATTTGTTTTCATGAAGTTTTTACGATACAGACAATTTTGACTTTGCGGCTGGCCCATCCAGCGGAAAACGCTCAGCTCTGCCTCCAGGACAAGATTCATCCTAATAAATGTCAACCTGCTACTCACACACACGGATAGACAGACAGATGCATGCACACAAACAAGACCAAATACTTGAACAAATATATAAATATCGAAGCACATCTCACAAACCAAATTTCTATGCAATTTCCATTCTTCCAAGCTCCCTCCCTCCCAGCTTGATGTCCTCCCCCTCTCCTCTATTCTTCAGCCGTGGTCAGTGCACAGAAGCATGCTCACCAACAGAGAGAGCAGGGGCCCAGAGTGATAGAGAGAAAGATGTATAAAAAGAGAGAGAGCGAGACAGAGAGAGAGATATACACTGAGTATACCAAACACCCCCTCCCCCCACTCTACAAGGTGTCGAAAGCGTTCCACAGGGATGCCGGGCCATGTTAACTCCAATGCTTCCCACAGTTGTGTCAAGTTGGAAAACTGTTGAGCATGAAAAACCCAGCAGCATTGCAATTCTTGACACAAACACAGGCACTTACATTTTTTGTCTTGCCCATTCACCCTCTGAATGACACATACACAATCCATGTCTCAATTGTCTCAAAGCTTAAAAATGCTTCTTTAACCTGTCTCCTCCACTTCATCTAAATCAAATCAAAATCAAATCAAGTTTATTTTATATAGCCCTTCGTACATCAGCTAATATCTCGAAGTGCTGTACAGAAACCCAGCCTAAAACCCCAAACAGCAAGCAATGCAGGTGTAGAAGCACGGTGGCTAGGAAAAACTCCCTAGAAAGACCAAAACCTAGGAAGAAACCTAGAGAGGAACCAGGCTTTGAGGGGTGGCCAGTCCTCTTCTGGCTGTGCCGGGTAGAGATTATAACAGAACATGGCCAAGATGTTCAAATGTTTATAAATGACCAGCATGGTCAAATAATAATAATCACAGTAGTTATCGAGGGTGTAGCAAGTCAGCACCTCAGGAGTAAATGTCAGTTGGCTTTTCATAGCCGATCATTAAGAGTATCTACACAGATTGAAGTGGATTTAAAAAGTGACATCAATATAGGATCATAGTTTTCATCTGGTCAGTCTATGTCATGGAAAGAGCAGGTGTTCGCAATGTTTTGTATACAGAGAGAGAGAGCGAGAGAGAGAGAGAGAGAGAGAGAGGCTGCTGAGGCGGGGCAGACAGAGGATAGACACAGCGTCATTACCTCTGCTAGGCTGCCAGATCCCCACAACTATCCACGCACACACACAGCTCACACAGCCAAACACATATTTAAGAGCTTTACATTCCCACGAAGCATGTCTCCCCAACTGCCGGGAGACCAGGTCCAGGGGCGAGGAGGTGTGTGTGTGTGTGTGCGCGCACAGTGGTTTTCATGTCTACAAGGGAAGGAAGGAGGCTAATGATGTTTCTGCTGAAAAGAACAGAAGCTCTGTGATTCAGGGACGGTACGGTGTGGGGGTTTCACAGTGTGGGGTTTGCTACACACATACAAACTTGGCAGAATACAGTGTTGCTCTCTACTTAAAAACAGAATGTATTGAGGCTACAATGAAGAAATACATTTTGATTATATTGATGAATCAATATCCGTAATAAGAAACAAATGAGTGTGTCATTGAAGTGATAAAAACAAATGATTGCCATTCTGGGAGTATTTCTTTCCTTCAGCCATGGTGTTCTCTATCTGTCTTTCAAACACCTTTTCTTTCTCTCTCTTTCTCTCTCTCTTCAGTCCACCTCCCCCCTCGCCTCTTCAGGTGCATGAGGGTCATTTTTTATTATTTAATTTTTTTATATATTTTTTCATCTTTAGTTAACCAGGTAGGCCAGTTGAGAACAAGTTCTCATTTACAACTGCAACCTGGCCAAGATAAAGCAAAGCAGTGCGACACATACAACACAGAGTTACACATGGAATAAACAAACATACAGTCAATAACACAAGAGAAAAATATATTTACAGTGTGTGCAAATGTAGTAAGATTAGGGAGGTAAGGCAATAAATAGGCCATAGTGGCAAAATAATAATAATTTAGCATTAACACTATGGTGATAAATGTGCAGAAGATGATGTGCAAGTAGAGATACTGATGTGCAAAGGAGCAAAAAAATATACTAAAAAAAATAAATGGGGATGAGGTAGTTGGGTGGGCTATTTACAGATTGGCTCTGTACAGGTGCAATGATCAGTAAGCTGCTCTGACAACTGATGCTTAAAGTTAGTGAGGGAGATATAAGTCTCCAGCTTCAGTGATTTTTGCAATTCGTTCCAGTCATTGCCAGCAGAGACCTGGAAGTAAAGGTGGAGTTGGCTTTGGTGATGACCAGAAATTAAATATACCTGCTGGAGCGTGTGCTACGGGTGGGTGTTGCTATGGTGACCAGTGAGCTGAGATAAGGCGGGGCTTTACCTAGCAAAGACTTATAGATGACCTGGAGCCAGTGGGTTTGGCGACGAATATGAAGCGAGTGCCAGCCAACGAGCGCGTACAGGTCGCAGTGGTGGGTAGTATATGGGGCCTTGGTGACAAAACGGATGGCACTGTGATAGACGGCATCCAGTTTGCTGAGTAGAGTGTTGGAGTCTATTTTGTAAATGACATCGCCGAAATCAAAGATCGGTAGGATAGTCAGTTTTACAAGGGTATGTTTGGCAGCATGAGTGAAGGATGCTTTGTTGCGAAATAGGAAGACGATTCTAGATTTAATTTTGGATTGGAGATGCTTAATGTGAGTGTGGAAGGGGAGTTTACAGTCTAACCAGACACCTAGGTATTTGTAGATGTCACTACAGTCCAGAGTAGCGATGCTGCATGGGCGGGCAGGTGTGGGCAGGGATCGGTTGAAGAGCATGCATTTAGTTTTAATTGCATTTAAGAGCAGTTGAAGGCCACGGAAGGAGAGTTGTATGGCATTGAAGCTTGTCTGGAGGTTTGTTAACAGTGTCCAAAGAAGGACCAGATGTATACAGATTTGTGTCGTCTGCGTAGAGGTGGATCAGAGAATCACCAACAGCAAGAGCGACATCATTGATGTATACAGAGAAAAAAGTCAGCCTGAGAATTGAACCCTGTGGCACCCCCATAGAGACTGCCAGAGGTCCGGACAACAGGCCCTCCGATTTGACACACTGACCTCTGTCTGAGAAGTAGTTGGTGAACCAGGCGAGGCAGTCATTTGAGAAGCCAAGGCAGTTGAGTCTGCCGATAAGTCGAAAGCCTTGGCCAGGTTGATGAATACAGCTGCACAGTATTGTCTCTTATCGATGGCTGTTATGATATCGTTTAGGACCTTAAGCGTGGCTGAGGTACACAGATGACCAGCTCGGAAATCAGATTGCATAGAGGAGAAGGTACAGTGGGGTTCGAAATGGTCGGTGATCTGTTTGTTAACTTGGCTTTCGAAACCTTAGAAAGGCAGGGTAGGATGGATATAGGTGTGTAGCAGTTTGGGTCTAGAGTGTCTCCCCCTTTGAAGATGGGGATAACCATGGCAGCTTTCCAATCTTTGGGGATCTCAGATGATAAGAAAGAGAGGTTGAACAGGCCAGTAAAAGGGGTTGCAACAATTTTTGGCAGATCATTTTAGAAAGAGAGGATCCAGATTGTTTTGCCCGGGTGATCTGTAGGGGTCCAGATTTTGCAGCTCTTTCTGAACATCAGCTATCTGGATTTGGGTAAAGGAGAAATGGGGGAGGCTTGGGCAAGTTGCTGTGGGGGTTACATGGCCAACCGTAGAAAAATGCTTATTGAAATTCTCAATTATCGTGGATTTATCGGTGGTGACAGTGTTTCCTAGCCTCAGTGCAGTGGGCAGTTGGGAGGAGGTGCTCTTATTCTCCATGGACTTTACAGTGTCCCAGAACTTTTTGGAGTTTGTGCTACAGGATGCAAATTTCTGTTTGAAAAAGCTAGCCTTTGCCTTCCTAACTGCCTGTGTATATTGGTTCCTAACTTCCCCGAACAGTTGCAGTACGCCACAGGATGTTTTTGTGCTGGTCAAGGTCAGTCAAGTCTGGAGAGAACCAAGGTCAACCGAGGTCAATATCCTTCCAGGATACCCGGGCCAGGGTAATGCAAACCTTATGTCTTCTGTCCCGCATCTTGTCACATCATAGCCTGTTCAAAATGTCCCTCTGCTTGTTGCAAAGTGGGTTTTCATCTACATCTTCATATTTTCATATATAGTGGGGAGAACAAGTATTTGATACACAATTACTTAAAAATCATACAATGTGATTTTCTGGATTTTTGTTTAAGATTCCGTCTCTCACAGTTGAAGTGTACCTATGATAAAAAATTACAGACCTCTACAGGCTTTGTAAGTAGGAAAACCTGCAAAATCGTCAGTGTATCAAATACTTGTTCTCCCCACTGTACACTGAGTGTGTAACGATCGTCGTAATATTCTTCCTCCTCCTCGGACGAGGAGGAGAGGCGAGAAGGATCTGACCAATATGCGGAGTGATTAGTGTCCATGATTATTTATTAAAACGAAACTGAACACGAAACAAAAGCACACCATGAAACAATTGACAAACAGTCCCGTGTGGCACGAATGCAGACACGCGATACAACCACCCACAAAACACACGTGAAACCCCGGCTGCCTTAGTATGATTCTCAATCAGGGACAAACGATCTACAGCTGCCTCTGACTGAGAATCATACCAGGCCGAAAACAAAAACCCCAACATAGAAAAACACACATAGACCAACCCACCCAACTCACACCCTGACCAACTAAATAAATACAAGAAAAAAGGAAAACAGGTCAGGAACGTGACATAACCCCCTTCCCCCCCCTTAAGGTGCGAACTCCGGGCGCACCCGCATAAACTCTAGGGGAGGGTCTGGGTGGGCGTCTGTCCACGGTGGCGGCTCTGGCGCTGGTCGTGGTCCCCAACCCACCATAGTCAAACCCCGCTTCCGTGGTCTCCTCCCAATGGCCACCCTCCATGTCAAACCCACTCTACCAAAAGGCAGCACCGGACTGAGGGGCAGCACCGGACTGAGGGACAGCACCGGACTGAGGGACAGCTCTGGCGGATCCTGGCTGGCTGGCTCTGGCGGATCCTGGCTGGCTGGCTCTGGCGGATCCTGGCTGGACGGCTCTGGCAGGTCCTGGCTGGACGGCTCTGGCAGGTCCTGGCTGGACGGCTCTGGCAGTTCCTGGCTGGACGGCTCTGAAAGCTCAGTACCGACGGACAGCGCTGGGCAGGCAGACAGTTCAGGCGCCGCTGGGCAGACGGTAGACTCTGGCCGGCTGAGACGCACTCCAGACCTGGTGCGTGGTATAGGCACTGGCTGCGCTGGAGAGGAGGAAAGCTCTGACAGCGCTGGACAGGTGGGAGCAGCTGGAGAGAGAACCCGGAGAGACATCCTGGTACGGGGGGCTGCCACCGGAGGACTGGTACATGGAGGTGGCACCGGGTATACCGGACCGTGAAGGAGGACACGTGCTCTTGAGCACCGAGCCTGCCCAACCTTACCAGGTTGAATGGTGCCCGTAGCCCTGCCAGTGCGGCGAGGTGGAATAGCCCGCACTGGGCTATGCTGGCGAACCGGGGACACCATTCGTAAGGCTGGTGCCATGTATGCCGGCCCGAGAAGACGCACTGGAGGCCAGATGCGTTGGGCCGGCTTCATGACATCCGGCTCGATGCCCAACTTAGCCCTACCAGTGCGGCGAGGTGGAATAGCCCGCACTGGGCTAAGCACGCGTACTGGGGACACCGTGCGCTTTACCGCATAACACGGTGTCTGACCAGTACGATGCCCTCTCACTCCACAGTAAGCACGGGGAGTTGGCTCAGGTATCCTACCCGGCTTTGCCACACTCCTCGTGTGCCCTCCCCCAAGAAATTTTTGGGTCTGACTCTCGGCCTCCCAACCGCGTCGCCGCGCTGCCTCCTCATACCAGCGCCTCTCTGCCTTCGCTGCTTCCAGCTCCGCATTGGGACGGCGATATTCCCCTGGCTGAACCCAGGGTCCTTTACCGTCCAGGATCTCCTCCCAAGTCCAGGAGTCCTGGGTTTTCTCCCACTGCTGTCGCTGCCCGTTTGCACTCCGCTTGATCCTAGATTGGTGGGTGGTTCTGTAACGATCGTCGTAATATTCTTCCTCCTCCTCGGACGAGGAGGAGAGGCGAGAAGGATCAGACCAATATGCGGAGTGATTAGTGTCCATGATTATTTATTAAAACGAAACTGAACACGAAACAAAAGCACACCATGAAACAATTGACAAACAGTCCCGTGTGGCACGAATGCAGACACGCGATACAACCACCCACAAAACACTCAGGGACAATCAGGGACAAACGAAAACCCCAACATAGAAAAACACACATAGACCAACCCACCCAACTCACGCCCTGACCAACTAAATAAATACAAGAAAAAAGGAAAACAGGTCAGGAACGTGACAGAGTGAACAAAATATTAAGAACACCTGCTCTTTCCATGACATAGACTGACCAGGTGAAAGCTATGATCTCTTATTGATGTCACTTGTTAAATCCACTTCAGTCAGGGTAGATGAAGGGGAGGAGAGATTATAGAAGGAATTTTTAAGCCTCGAGACAATTGACACATGATTTTTGTATGTTTGCATACAGAGAGTGCATGGGCAAGACAAATTATTTAAGTGTCTTTGAACAGAGTATGTTAGTAGCCAGGCACAACGCGGCTGGGTTTTTCATGCTCAAAAGGTGTTCTGTACACTCAGTGTGTGTGCGACTGTGCGCAAAAGCGCTTGTGTGTGTCCTCTTCCTGTGTGTGTAAGTGCCTGTGTGTGTATCCGCCTCTCAGTGTGTGTGTGTGAGTGTGTGTGTATTCACTGAAGGCTGGGAGTTGGGCGGGTCAGCTGTGTGTCATTTTCTCTGTAGACAGGCGTTGTGTCAAGGTAAGCGAGGCCCAGCTATAGAGACACTGTGTGAACAGCCTTTCCTCACCTCTCTCAATTAGCAGACCAGGGAAATGCCAGTGCAGAGTGAGAGAGCGAGAGAGCGAGAGAGAGAGAGAGAGGGGATGGTGTACGTGGCTCCCATCAGCAATGCTGTGGTTATGTATGTTGTATGCACTGTATGTCATGATATGTTTTGTTGCATGTTCTGTATGTCACGTTGTGTTCTGTATGTCATTGTGTGTTCTGTATGTCACGTTGTGTTCTGTATGTCATGTTGTGTTCTGTATGTCACGTTGTGTTCAGTATGTCACGTTGTGTTCTGTTTGTCATTTTGTGTTCTGTATGTCATGTTGTGTTCTGTATGTCATGTTGTGTTCTGTATGTCACGTTGTGTTCAGTATGTCACGTTGTGTTCTGTTTGTCATTTTGTGTTCTGTATGTCATGTTGTGTTCTGTATGTCACGTTGTGTTCTGTATGTCATGTTGTGTTCTCTATGTCACGTTGTGTTCTGTATGTCATGTTGTGTTCTCTATGTCACGTTGTGTTCTGTATGTCACGTTGTGTTCTGTATGTCATGTTGTGTTCTGTATGTCACGTTGTGTTCTGTATGTCACGTTGTGTTCTGTATGTCACGTTGTGTTCTCTATGTCATGTTGTGTTCTCTATGTCATGTTGTGTTCTGTATGTCACGTTGTGTTCTGTATGTCATGTTGTGTTCTCTATGTCACGTTGTGTTCTGTATGTCATGTTGTGTTCTCTATGTCACGTTGTGTTCTGTATGTCACGTTGTGTTCTGTATGTCATGTTGTGTTCTCTATGTCACGTTGTGTTCTGTATGTCATGTTGTGTTCTGTATGTCATGTTGTGTTCTGTATGTATGACACCCTTCTAGTGGTGTGTTTATTGTAATGTATTTAATAGATGTAATATCCTTGGTTTTCAGTCCAGACTGCTATGTGTGTGTAATGGTTCAAATGGAACTACACTATATATACATATATATATTAGTGGATTCGGGTTTTTCAGCCACACCCGTTGCTGACAGGTGTATAAAATCGAGCACACAGCCGTATAATCTCCATCGACAAACATTTTGTAGAAGAATGGACTTACTGAAGAGCTCAGTGACTTTCAACGTGGCACCGTCATAGGATGGATGCCGCCTTCCAACAAGTCAGTTCATCTACCCTGCTAGAGCTGCCCTGGTCAACTGTGCGTGCTGTTATTGTGAAGAGGAATCTTCTAGGAGCAACAATGGCTCAGCCGGGAAGTGGTAGATCACACAAGTTCACAGAACGAGATCGCCAAGTGCTGAAGCGTGTAGTGCATAAAAATCGTCTGTCCTCGTTGCAAAACTCACTATCGAGTTCCAAACTGCCTCTGTAAGCAACATCAGCACAATAACTGTTCGTCGGGAGCTTCATGAAATGGGTTTCCATGGCTGAGCAGCCGCACACAAGCCTAAGATCACTCGGCGCAATGCCATGCGTCAGCTGGAGTGGTGTGAAACTCGCTGCATATTGGACTCTGGAGCAGTTGA
Organism: Salvelinus fontinalis; assembly: GCF_029448725.1. Lineage (NCBI taxonomy): Eukaryota > Metazoa > Chordata > Actinopteri > Salmoniformes > Salmonidae > Salvelinus > Salvelinus fontinalis. The sequence continues at coordinate 22,012,671 of NC_074690.1, read as the reverse complement.
AATACATTATCTGGAGTGATGAATCCCGCTTCATCATCTTGCAGTTCGATGGACGAATCTGGATTTGGCGGAAGCCAGGAGAATGCTACCTACCCAAATGCACAGTGCCAATTGTAAAGTTTGGTGGAGGAATAATGGTCTGGGGCTGTTTTCATGGTTCGAGCTAGGCCCCTTAGTTCCAGTGAAGGGAAATCTTAACGCTACAGTATACAATGACATTCTAGACGATTCTGTGCTTCCAACTTTGTAGCAACAGCTTGGGGAAGGCCCATTCCTGTTTCAGCATGACAATGCCCCCGTGCACAAAGCAAGGTCCATACAGAAATGGTTTGTTGAGATTGGTGTGGAATAACTTGACTGGCCTACACAGATCCCTGACCTCAACCCCATCGAACACCTTTGGGATGAACTGGAACGCCTACTGCAAGCCAGGCGTAATTGCCCAACATCAGTGTCCGACCTCACTAATGCTCTTGTGACTGAATGGTAGCAAGTCCCCGCAGCAATGTTCCACCAGCTAGTGGAAAGCCTTCTCAGAAGAGTCGAGGCTGTTATAGCAGAAAAGGGGGACCAACTCCATACTAATGCCCATGATTTTGGAATGAGATGTTCGACAAGTAGGTGTCCACATTCTTTTGGTTATTTAGTGCATGTTCTCACAGTTCTCGATACTTCTCCTTTTTCAACAACTGTGACTGAGTTTTCCCATTCATATAACTCCAATAATACAATACAAAACATGTTAGCTAAAGCAATCCGTCCATTCTCCCCCATATCAAACAGTGCCAGTGGCTGATTCTTTACGAGCAGTGAGAAATACTATTTTTCTCACCTCAGTCTCTCTCGCTCCACTCCAGATCACACTATACAGACTCACACATTTCCCCTCGACCTCTCTCCAGCCTCTCTCCAGTCCTCAACCATGAGTAACACATACACTAACAGACATATGACAGACACATCTTATCCTCTATTCTTCCTCTATCCTCCCTTCCTCCATTCTCCATTCTTTGTCCCTGGTGTGGCATTGCCATTGAAGCTTGTTTAGGCCGGCCACACAAAGACACCCTTTCAACGCTAGAATAAAGTACTCTCCAGCGACGATGTGTTTGAAAGCACACGTAAGACTCCCTCGTCTGCCGATTCAGAAAAATAGCCCCACATCAGATAAAGGCTTTTCCAATTTCAAAAATTCCTTCCACTTTGAAGGCTGTTTACAGCACCTCCATCATTTGCATATTATTTTCTTTGCATGTTTTCTGTATTTTCTTCTTTTGTCGCGTAAGAATTAATGATGGTATGGAAGCATAGAGGGGTGGATAGGAGAACGAGGAATCACACCTTTGTCTGGTTATTGTGCTCTCTGTTTTTCAAGGAGAACAGTAATTGCTTGATTTATCCTTGAGCTGTTGGAGAGTATTGTTTTGATGCCGATGGCATTCCATTTCATTATGAAGGGTAAGTACGCCATCAAACAACAGAATATGGAATATACAGTATGTATGAACAGACTGTATGGAAATGAGCAGGGTGGGCTGGTCAAAATTGACACACCAACATTTTTTTAAATATCCGTACTACGACGGTGGATGGGTCATTCCACGAAAATAGTATTTTAAGTAGAAATTGTGCACCAATATAGAATTTTAAAAGCCTGTTCTATTGAAGGTGCACTATGCAGAAATCACTCCACCATTTCCTGGTTGCTAAAATTCTTATAGTTCGCCTAATTTCAGTTAATGTGACAAAACAAGCAAGTATAGTTTAGAGAACCATTGTACCATCTAAACTGCTGTGATATATTTTCCATAACAAAAAAACATTGTATTTTCAGCTGTTTGAAACTGGTGTACAAAACCGAAAGTAAAAGAAGCAAAAATGAAACTTAAGAATGATAAGCATAGAAATAGTGCATATAAAACAGACTCGCCCAAAAAGTTACATACTGCAGCTTTAAATATAGTGCCCTTTAATATAGACCACACTAAGAAATATGAATAAAGACTTGCTAAAACCTCCCTCCGTCAACCCTGTGTTACTTCTACAAAGTTTTATCCCACTTAACCCCAACATTTCACCATCACTGTAAATCCCTAGTTATTGTGTTGCTTTGACAAAGTCATTTCTGAAGATTATCATATATTTAATGTGATTAGTGATTCATTTACATTTGTCCCTCTTTTTAAGGTCAACCCTGTTACGTGAACTGAACTCTTGCTTTAATATGGAGAAACTATTCCTTTTAAAATATTTTTCCCCCCCAAATTGAACATGTAATAGTCAAATCATAAAAGCAGGTGAGCTGGTTCTACTCTTTTTGACTGTTTTGTGGTGGAAAACTGAGGCGGCCGAGCATAACACAACAACCCTGTTACCCATTTAGATCGACAGGCAAGAAATGTTTTAACAATTACACATTTTTTGTGACGCTTTCAGCTTCCATTCCCCCTGTCAAAAGGGGATTCATGGCTGATTTAAGATTAACTCTGTCACTGTCAATCCTGTTTCTTTATTTGGCACTTACGAAACATTTATTTTGTTTTCTTTAAACTCTTGAGACGGGAAAACATGTTTTTTTATGAAGTTGAACATGTGCCCTTTATAACAGAATGTTAAAATTAGGTGAAATCAAATGTTTTTTTTGACAAAGTTACACTTCTCAAAAGGCACCAAATTGGTCGAAGGACTCAGATATTGCTTTTCCGCCTGTCGCTAACTCCAGCAGGAGTTTTACTGCGCGTACATGCTGCATGTAGCTAGTCGAACACCGCACTCTTCATAGAGACAATACTGAAACATCAATCCATGAGTCAATGCCACATTTTAATTTATGCCAAAACCCAATAGTTTTTGCTGTTATCTTGCAAATTCAGCAGGCTATGGTGCAAAATAGGCTTGTTGACGTGCCGTCTTTATTTTATTACTTATTGTTAATGCTGTCTTTGGTGTGCTTGGTGTGCTTATCAATGCACAAGCACATTTTTTTCCCCCACTCCTATAAGTCATAAACAAATTTTACTGTGCATGAAGTTTCAAATAAACTCAGCAAAAAAAGAAACGTCGCTTTTTTCAGGACCCGGTCTTTCAAATATAATTCGTAAAAATCCAAATAACTTCACAGCTCTTCATTGTAAAGGTTTTAAACACTGTTTCCCATGCTTGTTCAAAGGACCATAAACAATTAATGAATATGCACCTGTGGAACGGTCGTTAAGTAACTAGCTTACAGACGGTAGGCAATAAAGGTCACAGTTATGACAACTTAGGACACTAAAGAGGCCTTTCTACTGACTCTGAAAAACACCAAAAGAAAGATGCCCAGGGTCCCTGCTCATCTGCGTGAATGTGCCTTAGGCATGATGCAAGGAGCCATGAGGACTGTAGATGTGGCCAGGGCAAGGAATTGCAATGCCTGTACTGTGAGACGCCTAAGACAGTGCTACAGGGAGACAGGATGGACAGCTGATCTTCCTCGCAGTGGCAGACCATGTGTAACAACACCTGAACAACACCTGAACAGGATTGGTACATCCAAACATCACACGGGACAGGTACAGGATGGCAACAGCAACTAACCGAGTTACACCAGGAACGCACAATCCCTCCATCAGTGCTCAGACTGTCCGCAATAGGCTGAGAGAGGCTGGACTGAGGGCTTGTAGGCCTGTTATAAGGCAGGTCCTCACCAGACATCACAACGTCGCCTATGAGCACAAACCCACCGTCGCTGGACCAGACAGGACTGGCAAAAAGGGCTCTTTACTGACGAGTCGCGGTTTTGTCTCACCAGGGTTGATGGTCGGATTTGTGTTTATCGTCGAAGGAATGAGCATTACACCGAGGCCTGTACTCTGGGGCGGGATTGATTTGGAGGTGGAGGGTCCGTCATGGTCTGGGGCGGTGTGTCACAGCATCATCTGACTGAGCTTGTTGTCAATGCAGGCAATCAGGGAAGACATCCTCCTCTCTCATGTAGTACCCTTCCTGCAGGCTCATCCTGACATGACCCTCCAGCATGACTTATTTATTTATACTTATTTTACATTTAGCAGACGCTCTTATCCAGAGCGACTTACAAGTACATACATTCATACCTTTTTGACAATGCCATCAGCCATACTGCTCATTCTGTGCATGATTTCCTGCAAGACAGGAATGTCAGTGTTCTGCCATGGCCAGCGAAGGGCCCGGATCTCAATCCCATTGTGCACATCTGGGATCTGTTGGATCGGAGGGTGAGGGCTAGGGCCATTCCCCTCAGAAATGTCAGGGAACTTGCAGGTGCCTTGGTGGAGGAGTGGGGTAACATCTCACAGCAAGAACGGGCAAATCTGATGCAGTCCACGAGGAGGAGAAGCACTGCAGTACTTAATGCATCTGGTGGCCACACCAGAAACTGACTGTTACTTTTGATTTTGACCCCCCCTTTGTTCAGGGACACATTATTCCATTTCTGTTAGTCACATGTCTGTGGAACTTGTTCAGTTTATGTCTCAGTTGTTGAATCTTGTTATGTTTATACAAATTTTTACACACGTTAACTAGTGGCTGGGGGCAGTATTGAGTAGCTTGGATGAATAAGGTTCCCAGAGGTGCCCAGAGTAAACTGCTTGCTACTCAGTCCCAGAAGCTAAGATATGCACATTATTAGTATATTTGGATAGAAAACACTCTGAAGTTTCTAAAACGGTTTGAATGATGTCTGTGAGTATATCAGAACTCATATGGCAGGCAAAAACCTGAGAAAAAAATCCTACCAGGAAGTGGGAAATCTGAGGTTTGTAGGTTTTCAACTCAATTCCTATCGAAGATACAGTGGGATATTGGACATATTGCACTTCCTATGGCTTCCACTAGATGGCAACATTCTTTAGAACCTTGTTTGATGCTTCTACTGTGAAGTGGGGCCGAATGAGAGGGGATTGAGTCAGAGGTCTGCCAGAGAGGCATGAGCTGACCACGCGCGTTCATGTGAAAGTTAGCTTGCTTTCCATTGTATTTCTACAGACAAAGGAATTCTTGGACCATTATTGAAGATTTGTGTTAAAAACATCCTAAAGATTGATTCTATACATCGTTTGACATGTTTCTACGGACTGTAACGGAACTTTTTGACTTTTCGTCTGCTCGCGCGTCATGAATTTGGATTACTAGGCTAAACGCACGAACAAAAAGGAGGTATTTGGACATAAATTATGAACTTTATCAAACAAATCAAACATTTATTGTGGAACTGGGATTCCTGTGAGTGCATTCTGATGAAGATCATCAAAGGTAAGGGAATATTCATAATGCTATTTCTGACTTCTGTTGACTACACAACATGGCGGATATCTGTTTGGCTTGTTTTGGTCTCTGAGCGCTGTACTCAGATTATTGCATGGTGTGCTTTTTCGGTAAAGCTTTTTTAAAATCTGACACAGCGGTTGCATTAAACAGAAGTTTATCTAAAGTTCCATGTAAAACACTTGTATTTTCATCAACATTTATGATGACTATTTCTGTAAATTGATGTGGCTCTGCAAAATCACCGGATGTTTTTGGAACTACTGAACATAACGCGCCAATGTATACTGAATGTATACTGAGATTTTTCATATAAATATTAACTTTATTGAACAAAACATACATGTATTGTGTAACATGAAGTCCTATGAGTGTCATCTGATGAAGATCATCAAAGGTTAGTGATTAATTTATCTCTATTTCTGCTTTTTGTTACTCCTCTCTTTGGCTGGAAAAATGGCTGTGTTTTTCTGTGACTAGGCACTCACCTAACAGAATCGTTTCAAACATAACTTGTATGTTTGAGGAATTTTAATTATGAGATTTCTGTTGTTTGAATTTGGCGCCCTGCACTTTCACTGGCTGTTGTCATATCGATCCCGTTAGCGGGATCTCAGCCATAAGAATTAAGTTTGCTGAAAATAAACACAGTTGACAGTGAGAGGACATTTCTTTTTTGCTGAGTTTACATTCTGTCATTACTAAATGTGTTATGTGATAGGTATTTTAACATGACTATTTTTTAACACAAAACACACCCCAAAAATATTTAGTAAGTCGTCTTCCTCAAATGAAGGGGATGACGATGTAATCTTTGTGAGGGAGGGAGTCTGATTTTATTGGTCCTCAACTCGTGGCTCAGACACTTCATTCAGGATAAATGGAGTTAGTCTTGAGTTACCCTGCCAGGGAGCAGGTTAGTTCCAAAGGATTCGTTGCCATAGAAATTTACCTGGCTAAAAGGTGAGACACTTTCATGCTACCGGCTATCCCAAGCTCAGTGACTTTCAACGTGGCCACGTCATAGGATGCCACCTTTCCATCAAGTCAGTTTGTCAAATTTCTGCCCTGTTGGAGCTGCCCTGGTCAACTGTAAGTGCTGTTATTGTGAAGTGGAAATGTCTAGGAGCAACAACGGCTCAGCCGCGAAGTAGTAGGCCACACAAGCTCACAGAACAGAACCGTCCAGTGCTGAAGCACGTAGCGGGTAAAGATACTCTGTCCTTGGTTGCAACACTAACTCTCTGCAACACTCTGGAGCTTAATGAAATGGGTTTGCATAGCCAAGCAATTGCACACAAGTCTAAGATCATGAGCAATGCCAAGTGTCGGCTGGAGTAGTGTAAACCTGGACTCTAGAGCAGTTGAAATGCGTTCTCTTGAATCACACTTCACCATCTGGCACTCCGACGGACAGATCTGGGTTTGGCGAATGCCAGGAGAAAGCTACCTGCCCCAAATGCATAGAGCCGACTGTAAAGTTTGGTGGAGGAGGAATAATGGTCTGAGCTGTTTTTCATGGTTCGGCCTAGGCCCCTTAGTTCCAGTGAAGGGAAATCTTAACGCTACAGTATACAATGACATTCTAGATGATTCTGTGCTTCCAACTTTGTGGCATCAGTTTGAGGAAGGCCCTTTCCTGTTTCAGCATGACAATGTCCCTTTGCACAAAGCAAGGTCCATACAGAAATTGTTTGTTGAGATTGTTGTGGAAGAACTTGACTGGCTTGTACAGAGCCCTGACCTCAACCCCATCAAACACATTTGGAATTAATTGGAACGCCTACTGCAAGCCAGGCCTAATTGCTCAACATCTGTGCCCGATCTCACTAATGCTCTTGTGGCTGAATGGAATCAAGTCCCCACAACAATGTTCCAACATCTAGTGGAAAGCCTTCCCAGAAGAGCTGAAAAGGGGGGACCAACTCCATATTAATGCCCATGATTTTTGAATGAGATGTTTGACAAGCAGGTGTCCAATTGAATACAGAAATATCTCATTTACATAAGTATTCAAAACCCTGAGTCAATACTTTGTAGAAGCACCTTTGGTGGTCGATTACAGCTTTGACTTGTCTTTGGTATGTCTGTATCAGCTTTGCACATCTGTATTTGGAGATGTTCTTACATTCTTCCTTGCAGATTTTCTCAAGCTCTGTTAAGTTCTATGGGGAGCGGCAGTGAACAGCAATCTTCAAGTCTTTCCACAGATTTTCAATGAGATTCAAGTCTGGGCTTTGGCTGGTCCACTCAAGGACTTTCACATTCGTGTTCTGAAGACATTCCAGCATTGCTTTGGCTCTATGCTTGGGGTCATTGTCCTGTTGGAACGTAAATCTTCGCTCCAGTCTAAGGTGGTTTGCACTCTGAAGCAGGTTCTCATCAAGGATTTGCTTATATTTGGCTTCATTTATTGTTCCCTCTATCCTTACCAGTCTCCCAGCCGCTGCCTCTGAAAAGCATCCCTATAGCATGATGCTGCAACCCACGACCATGCTTCACCATAGGGATGGTGTTCAGACGGGTGATGAGCTGTGCCTGGTTTTCTCCAGACATAGCTCTTTGCATTCAGGCCAAATAGTTAAATTGTTGTTTCATCAGACCACAGACTAGTTTGTCTTTCACTTGTCTTTTTGCAAACTCCAGGTGTGCTGTCGTGTCTTTTTTCTCAGTAGTGGCTTCCGCCTGGCCACTGTCCCATATAGCCCAGATTGGTGAAGTGCTTTAGAGACTGTTGTCCTTCTGGCAGGTTCTCCCATCTCAGCCAAGGATCTGTAGATCTGTCAGAGTGGTCATTGAGTTCTTGGTCACCTCCCTGACCAAGGTCCTTCTTGCCCGATTGCTCAGTTTCTGTATTGTATTTTAAATAAATTAGCAAAAAAATCTCAAAACATGTTTTCACTTTGTCATTATGGAGAATTGTGTGTAGAAGAGTGAGGCAACAAAAAATATTTATACCATTAGAAATTCAGGCTGTAACGCAAGAAAATGTGAAATAAGTCAAGGGGTATGAATACTTTCTGAAGGCACTGTAAATCCAACCTTTATCTCTGACTCACCCCTTTAGATTTGTGTGTATTAGGTAGTTGTTGGGGAATTGTTAGATTACTTGTTAGATATGACTGCACTGTCGGAAAATAGAAGCACAAGCATTTAGCTACACTCGCATTAACATCTGCTAACCATGTGTATGTGACCAATAAAATTTGATTTGATTTTGACTCTGAAGGCAGTGCATTTGGAAAGTATTCAGACCACTTGACTTTTCAACATTTTGTTACGTTACAGACTTATTCTAAAATTGATTAAATAGTTTTTTCCCCCTCATCACTCGACACACAATACCCCATAATGACAAAGTGAAAACAGGTTTTTATAAATGTTTGCAAATGTATAAAAAATACACAACTGAAATATCACATTTACATAAGTATTCAGACCATTTACTCAGCACTTTGTAGAAGCACCTTTGGCAGCGATTACAGCCTCGAGTCTTCTTGGGTATGACGCTACAAGCTTGCCACACCTGTATTTGAGGAGTTTCTCCCTTTCTTCTCTGCAGATCCTCTCAAGCTCTGTCAGGTTGGATGGGGAGCGTCACTGCAAAGCTATTTTCAGGTCTCTCCAGAGATGTTCGATCGGGTTCAAGTCCGGGCTCTGGTTGGGCCACTCAAGGACATTCAGAGACTTGTCCCGAAGCCACTCCTGTGTTGTCTTGGCTGTGTGCTTAGGGTCGTTGTCCTGTTGGAAGTTGAACCTTTGCCCCAGTCTGAGGTCTTGAGCGTTCTGGAGCAGGTTTTCATCGAGGATATCTCTTTACTTTGCTTCGTTCATATTTCTCTGACTAGTCTCCCAGTCCCTGCCGCTGAAAACATCCCCACAGTGTGATGCTGCCACCACCATGCTTTGCCGTAGGGCTAGTGCCAGGTTTCCTCCAGATGTGACGCTTGGCATTAAGGCCAAACAGTTCAAACTTGGTTTCATCAGACTAGAGAATCTTGGTCTGAGAGTCCTTTAGGTGCCTTTTGGAAAACTTCAAGCGAGCTGTCAATGTGCTTTTTACTGAGGAGTGGCTTCCGTCTGGCCATTCTACCATAAAGACCTTATTGGTAGAGTGCTGCAGAGATGCTTGTCCTTCTGGAAGGTTCTCCCATCTCCACAGAGGAGCTCTGAAGCTCCATCAGAGTGACCATCGGGTTATTGGTCACCTCCAAGACCAAGGCCCTTCTCCCCCGATTGCTCAGTTTGGTCTGGCGGCCAGCTCTAGGAAGAGTCTTGGTGGTTCCAAACTTCTTCCATTTAAGAATGATGGAGGCCACTGTGTTCTTGTGGACCTTCAAATCTGCAGACATTTTTTGGTAACCTTCCCAGATCTGTGCCTCGACACAATCCTGTCTCGGAGCTCTACAGATCATGTTCAATCAATTGAATTTACCACAGTTGCACTCCAATCAAGTTGTAGAAACATCTGAAGGATGATCAATGGAAACAGGATGCACTTGAGCTCAATTTTGAGTCTCATAGCAAAGGGTCTGAATACTTATGCAAATAAGGTGTTTGTTTTTGATTTGTAATAAATGTGCAAAAATCTCTAAAAAACGGTTTTCGCTTTGTCATTATGGGTTATTGTGTCGATTGATGAGGAAAACCGTTTATTTAATATATTTTAGAATAAGGCTGTAACGTAACAAAATCTGGGAAAGGTCAAGTGGTCTGAACTTTCAGAATGCAATGTGTGTGTGTGTGTGTGTGTGTGTGTGTGTGTGTGTGTGTGTGTGTGTGTGTGTGTGTGTGTGTGTGTGTGTGTGTGTGTGTGTGTGTGTGTGCATGCATGCGTGCATGTATATGTCTCTTCTGGGAGGCAGCAGTGCGCAGCAGCTATACAATTTATTTTGTGTTTTCTTACCGAATTCACACTTGGAGGAAATCCGGGCTGTGACATTTCAAAAGCACGGAGGTCAGTCCAATCACAAACAACTCTCTCTGTCAGTAGCCAAAACACTCTTGGAAAAAAGGGTTCCTTGGCTGTCCCCATAGGAGAACCCTTTTTGGTTCCAGGTAGAACCATTTTTGGTTTCACGTAGAACTCTTTTGTGTTCCATGTAGAACCCTTTCCACAGAGGGTTCTACATGGAACACAAAAGAGTTCTACGTGAAACCAAAAATGGTTCTACCTGGAACCAAAAAGGGTTCTCCTATGGGGACAGCCTCTCCTATGGGGAAGCCACGATGGTAATACCTGAAACCAAAAAGGGTTATTCAAAGGGCTATCCTATGGGGACGTCTGAAAACCCCTTTTTGGTTCTAGATAGCACCTTTTTTTCTAAGAGTGTACTTGAAACACCACAGAGCACATCCCCCTGCATCTCACGGTTTACTATAACTAAGGTTAGAGGAATTCTGTTGGCAATTGATTTGCTCAATACTTCTACAGCTGTTGTCTGCATACAATTTGTAATGAATAAAATGTAGCAATAGGAATAATTAGAAGTGCATTTGGTTTGATAGAAACACCCCTGGTATTATCTATTCACTGTAAAATAGTTTCTGCAGTTTCAGCTGAAGAACCAACCTATCCTTGTCCACCAGTTCCTCCATGTGGGGGTGGCGGGGTGTGGGGTGGCGGGGGTGACAACTGTCTGTCCAAGGCTGTCAGCTTCTCGATGCTCTTCAGGTAGAGCAGAGCATTCAGACCCAGGTAGTAGTCCTCTATCAGGGGGAATTCCTGGATCTGCACAGCGCTGCACATCTGTTGTTGTGTTGTACAGTTGTGTTGTTGTATTCATACACACATGGACGTACAGCTGTGGGCAATAAAATGTTTTTCATGGCACAGGTTTTAGTGTCTAACTATTGCTAGAAGACGCTATAGTGCCGTGTTGCCCACACATGGCCAATGCCAACCACACACACATTCAGACAAGTAGACAACATGGACTTAAATCAATAAAACATGGATTTAAGGTCAACTTATCTGAATAGGGCCCTAAGCGATGTGTCTGTCACTAGCAGGCTACTGTATATTTCTAAGATGTAGCAAAAGACACACAGAGCTGCAGGTGGCCTAATGTGTCAAAACCACTTCCCTCCCTACACTGTTTCCTTTTACACTTTAATGCATGAGGGGAGCACCTCTGGCCTTGTGGAAATGAAGACACCAAAAAGTCAAAGTATTGAAAAAATAATTGACCCTACTACAGGTAGTTAATAACCACATATTCAAATACATTTGGGAAGTTACAGAAGGGGGTTTATTGAAATGTATTCTGTATAGTAATGGTAAGTAACCATTTAGTGATGACATACAGCAGTGGTAGATGCTTATGCCATCAAACACACAGAGAGAAGGGAAAAAAACACTGTTGCTTGCTCTCATAACCAACCCTCTCATAGGTGACACACATGGTGTAACGTGTACGCTAATAACAAGTACAGAGAGTGAATTTAATAAATAAACAAGCATGGAACAAAGCAAGAAACACGAGTAGTGTACAGACATGAAACATATAAACAGAAACCAAAACGCCTGAGGAAAGAACCAAAGGGAGTGACAGATATAGGAGAGGTAATCAGGAAGGCGATGAAATCCAGGTGAGTCTCATGAGGCACAGGTGCGCGTAGCGATGCTGACAGGTGTGCGTAATAATGAGTAAACTGCGACAACGTGAACCAGAGAGGAGGAGCGGGAGTAGACGTGACAAATGGGCCTTTCTCATTTGGGAAAAAGGCTGCCCTCCACCCTCTCTCCTCCTTCCTCTCTCCTCCGTGACCCGAAAACTGATGTGGTCGAGGAGATGCCAATTCGTTAGTAGGTCGAACGGAAGAGTGTCCCCTCCTCAATAGCCACCTTTCATTGACGACAGTCATGTGTGTCCTACCTGAGTCCTTTGCGGAAGAGCTTTGAAGTCTGCCACACCCCCATTGAATCAGCTTTTAAGATGCAGTGCACAGCTAACTTAACTAGTTTTTATTACTTTGCACATTTATTTTGGGATCCACCCATGTAAACATAATTTGCCTGATGATGTATGAATGGAAAAGAGATTCTAATTTCATAGAAGCTAGCCGTACCCTTATCCTTCTCCTCCTCTGTTCCTCTGGTGATGTAGAAGTTAACGCAGGCCCTGCAGTCCCCAGCATCACTCCCATTCCCCAAACGCTCCCATTTGTTGACTTCTGTAACTGTAAAAGCCTTGGTTTCATGCATGTTAACATTAGAATCCTCCTCCCTAAGTTTGTTTTATTCACTGCTTTAGCACACTCCGCTAATCCGGATGTCATAGCCGTGTCTGAATCCTGGCTTAACTATAACGACAAGATAGAACTGCCAAAGGGGGCGGAGTTGCAATCTACTGCAGAGATAGCCTGCAGAGTTCTGTCACACTATCCAGGTCTGTGCCCAAACGATTCGAGCTTCTACTTTTAAAAATGCACCTATCCAGAAACAAGTCTCTCACCGTTGCCGCTTGTTATAGACCGCCTTCAGCCCCCAGCTGTGCATTGAAAACCATATATGAATTGATTGCCCCTCATCTATCTTCAGAGTTCGTACTGTCAGGTGACCTAAACTGGGATATGCTTAACACCCCGGCCGTCCTTCAATCTAAGCTAGATGCCCTCAATCTCACACAAATGATCAAGGAACCTACCAGGTACAACCCTAAATTCGTAACCATGGGCACCCTCTTAGATATCATCCTGACCAACTTGCCCTCTAAATACACCTCTGCTGTCTCCAATCAGGATCTCAGTGATCACTGCCTCATTGCCTCCGTGCCTCTGTGCGTAATGGGTCAACGGTCAAACGACCACCCCTCATCACTGTCAAATGCTCCCTAAAACACTTCAGCGAGCAGACCTTTCTAATCGACCTGGCCCGGGTATCCTGGAAGGATATTGACCTCATCCCGTCAGTAGGGGGTGCCTGATTGATTTCTTCACCAGCTTAAATAAGCATGCCCCATTCAAAAAATGTAGAACTAAGAATAGATATAGCCCTTGGTTCACCCCAGACTTAATTGCCCTTGACCAGCACAAAAACATCCCGTGGTGTACTGCATTAGCATCGAATTAGCCCTCGCGATATGCAACTTTTCAGGGAAGTCATGAACCAATATACTCAGTCAGTTAGGAAAGCTAAGGCTTGCTTTTTCGTACAGAAATTTGCATCCTGTAGCACCTAATACCGAAAGGTTTTGGGACACTGTAAAGTCCATGGAGAATAAGAGCACCTCCTCCCAGCTGCCCACAGCACTGAGGATAGGAAACACTGTCACCACCGATAAATATACGATAATCAATAGTTTCAATAAGCATTTTTCTACGGCTGGCCATGCTTTCCACCTGGCTACCTCTACCCCAGCCAACATCTCTGCACCCCCTGCAGCAACTTTCCCAAGCCCCCCCTGCTTCTCCTTCACCCAAATCCAGACAGCTGATGTTCTGAAAGAGTGGCAAAATCTGGATCCCTACAAATCAGCTGGGCTAGACAATCTGGACCCTCTCTTTCTAAAGTTATCCGCCGAAATTGTTGCAACCCCTATTACTAGCCTGTTCAACCTCTCTTCCATATCGTCTGAGATCCCCAAAGATTGGAAAGCTGCCATGGTCATCCCTCTCTTCAAAGGGGGAGACACTCTAGACCCAAACTGTGACAGACCTATATCCATCCTGCTCTGCCTTTCTAAAATCTTCGAAAGCTAAGTTAACAAACAGATCACCGACCATTTCGAATCTCACCGTACCTTCTCCACTATGCAATCTGGTTTCCGAGCTGGTCATGGGTGCACCTCAGCCACGCTCAAGGTCCTAAAGGATATCATAACCGCCATCGATAAAAAACAGTACTGTGCAGCTGTCTTCATCGACCTGGCCAAGGCTTTCGACTCTGTCAATCACCGCATTCTTATCGGCAGACTCAATAGCCTTAATAGCCTCACCAACTACTTCTCAGATAGAGGTCAGTGTGTTAAATCGGAGGGCCTGTTGTCCGGACCTCTGGCAGTCTCTATGGGGGTGCCACAGGATTCAATTCTCGGGCCGACTCTTTCTCTGCATTTATCGTTGATGTCGCTCTTGCTGTTGGTGATTCTCTGATCTACCTCTATGCAGACGACACCATTCTGTATACATCTGGCCCTTCTTTGGACACTGTGCTAACAAACCTCCAAACGAGCTTCAACGCCATACAACACTCCTTCCATGGCCTCCAACTGCTTTTAAATGCAAGTAAAACTAAGTGCATCAAATCAAATGTATTTATATAGCCCTTCTTACATCAGCTGATATCTCAAAGTGCTGTACAGAAACCCAGCCTAAAACCCCAAACAGCAAGCAATGCAGGTGTAGAAGCACGGTGGCTAGGAAAAACTCCCTAGAAAGGCCAAAACCTAGGAAGAAACCTAGAGAGGAACCAGGCTATGAGGGGTGGCCAGTCCTCTTCTGGCTGTGCCGGATGGAGATTATAACAGAACATGGCCAAGATGTTCAAATGTTTATAAATTACCAGCATTGTCAAATAATAATAAGTGCATGCATTTCAATCGATTGCTGCCTGCACCCTCCCGCCCGACCAGCATCACTACTCTGGACTGTTCTGACTTAGAATATGTGGACAACTACAAATACCTAGGTGTCTGGTTAGACTGTGAACTCCCCTTCCACACTCACATTAAGCATCTCCAATCCAAAATTAAATCTAGAATCGTCTTCCTATTTCGCAACAAAGCATCCTTCACTCATGCTGCCAAACATACCCTCGTAAAACTGACTATCCTACCGATCCTTGACTTCGACGATGTCATATACAAAATAGCCTCCAACACTCTACTCAGCAAATTGAATGCAGTCTATCACAGTGCCTTCCATTTTGTCACCAAAACCCCATATACTACCCACCACTGCGACCTGTATGCTCTCGTTGGCTGGCCCTCGCTTCATATTCATTGCCAAACCCACTGGCTCCAGGTCATCTATAAGTCTTTGCTAGGTAAAGCCCCACCTTATCTCAGCTCACTGGTCACCATAGCAACACCCACCCGTAGCACTTGCTCCAGCAGGTATATTTCACTGGTCATCCCCAAAGCCAACACTTCCTTTGGCCGCCTTTCCTTCCAGTTCTTTGCTGCCAATGACTGGAACGAATTGCAAAAATCACTGAAGCTGGAGACTTATATCTCCCTCTCTAACTTTAAGCATCAGCTGTCAGAGCAGCTTACTGATCACTGTACCTGTACACAGCCAATCTGTAAATAGCACACCCAACTACCTCATCCCGATAATATTACTTACCATCTTGCTCTTTTGCACCCCAGTATCTCTACTTGCACATCATCATCTGTACATCTATCACTCCAGTGTTAATGCTAAATTGTAAATAGTTCACCTCTATAGCATATTTATTTCCTTACCTCCCTACTCTTCTACATTTGCACACACTGTACATAGATTGTTTTATTGCATTATTGACTGTACATTTGTTTATGTGTAACTCTGTGTTGTTGTTTTTGTCGCACTGCTTTGCTTTATCTTGGCCAGGTCGCAGTTGTAAAGGAGAACTTGTTCTCAACTGGCCTACCTGATTAAATAAAGGTGAAATAAAATAAAAAGCTTACCTTTGACCTTTTTCAAAAGGAGGCGAGAGAGGATGGAGGAGAGAGGACACAGGAGTTGAGCAAATCCAATTGAGAAAAGGCCCTTGATATCCTCATTGGTGACTCACACATCGTCCCAACATGTACCTTCCACACCTGCCATCTTTCCCTAATAGGCTAAGCATTTTATTTTCTGTCAACTTTCCCTAATAGGCTAAGCATTTTATTTTCTGTCATCTTTCCCTAATAGGCTAAGCATTTTATTTTCTGTCACCGAGACTCAATTATTTATGTTACATTATTTAGTGGCATAACGACAATGTTGCATTTATTTATTTATAAACAGATTTCTGAGGCTGGGACCCCCTGCTGAGATAATAGGTTTATTTGCTCTAGCAATTTGTTCAGTGTATTATATTAGGATTTACATGAAGCTTGTTACTGTCAATCTGTTGCCATAGTAGCCGGGGGTATACACACCCAAAGCGTTGGGTAAATTCCTTATTAGGTGACAAAGCTTTGACTGAAAGAAGATAATGTTTTGGTGTTGGGAAAGGTGGAAGGGAGATATGGAGAGGGGAGGAGGGAGGGAGGGTTCGAGAGGTAGGGATAGAGGGTCAGAGAGAGAGAGAAGAGAGAGAGAGAATGAGGGAGAGAATGAGGGAGGGAGAGAGAGAGAGAGAGAGAGAATGAAAGAGAAAGAAGGTAAGAGAAAAAAAGAGAAGGAAAGTGAGAGAGAGAGGGAGGAGAGAGAGAGAGAAGGAAAGAGAGAGATTGAGAGAGAGAAGGAAGGAAGGAAAGAGAGAGAGAGGGAGGGAGAGAGAGAGAGAGAAGAAAATTCCTGGGGAAGATTCCTGATGTAACTGATGATAGCTAATACATTAATAATCATATAGAATGCAAGCTCCTATTAAAAATGGATCAGTGTTGAATATCAGACAAAAGACACAGATGCTATCATGAATGTTCCACTCTAAACTGTTTCCAAGAGATCCTTAGCCCTCAGGTCCCTGTCCCTGTGTGTGGTTAAATATCAAATCACATGAAACAGATATACTCTTAGGTTCTCAGTGTAACTATACTGAAAATACATGTACTGACACACAGCTGGGTACCTAGACTTTTAGTCAGATGCCGGACACCACACACATCGCATTACCTATGGAGAGGGATCTCAGCATTCTCAGACCTGATTTCTTACAGAAGATCAGATAAATTCAGATTCATAGTTGTGTAAATGTCAGAGTTTTTCTGTTTCTCAATCTCTCCAGAACAGAAATAGATACAGTGTTATATATGAAGAATACATATTGACAATTATCCAATCGCTATTTCTTGCCCACCCATGTGGTCATACACGCACACACACACACCGTTCCCCCCTTACCACACTCCCCAATGTGGTCCAATCCAGCTCCCTCTATTTCTAGTCTCTAACTGGCTGTCAGGAGTCCCTGCAGGATGGGGTTGGCTGTGCTCTGTGATCAGGCAGACAGATGGAGGCATTTTTCACATTACATTTAACCTGGTTCCCCCACTAAGCTCTCGCTCATTGATCACAGTACAGCCTTGTCCACATTCATCTGGCCAGAGGGGCTAACACACACATACGCATGAAAGCGCACACGAATAAGTATGGACACACACACACACACACACACACACACACACACACACACACACACACACACACACACACACACACACACACACACACACACACACACACATCATAGGCTGACAGGTAAAGACAGCACCTTCTGTCTCCACCCATACTAAATGATCCTCATTAACTAATGCCAGCCTCAGAAATTGGGATGATGAATTGAATCAAAGCATATATTTTGCATATTTTCCATGGATGGTTAATCGTATGCATATTCATGACTCTTTCTCTCCACCCTCTTTTTTCTCAGGCGCTTCTATTTTTCTTATCCTCCTACATTTCCTCCCCTCCACCTCTTTCTGGCTAAAGTCTCCTAAAGTCTCCTACAGAACATGCAAAGTCTCCTAAAGTCTCCTAAAGTCTCCTACAGAACATGCAAAGTCTCCTAAAGTCTCCTACAGAACATGCAAAGTCTCCTAAAGTCTCCGACAGAACGCGTAAAGTCTCCTAAAGTCTCCGACAGAACACGTAAAGTCTCCTAAAGTCTCCGACAGAACACGTAACATCTCCTAAAGTCTCCTACAGAACACGTAAAGTCTCCTAAAGTCTCCGACAGAACACGTAAAGTCTCCTAAAGTCTCCGACAGAACACGTAAAGTCTCCTAAAGTCTCCGACAGAACACGTAAAGTCTCCTAAAGTCTCCTACAGAACACGTAAGTCTCCTAAAGTCTCCGACAGAACACGTAAAGTCTCCTAAAGTCTCCGACAGAACACGTAAAGTCTCCTAAAGTCTCCAACAGAACACGTAAAGTCTCCTAAAGTCTCCTAAAGTTTCCGACAGAACACGTAAAGTCTCCTAAAGTCTCCAACAGAACACGTAAAGCCTCCTAAAGTCTCAGACAGAACACGTAAAGTCCCCTAAAGTCTCCGACAGAACAGGTAAAGTCTCCTAAAGTCTCCGACAGAACGCGTAAAGTCTCCTAAAGTCTCCGACAGAACACGTAAATTCTCCTAAAGTCTCCGACAGAACACGTAAAGCCTCCTAAAGTCTCCGACAGAACAGGTAAAGTCTCCTAAAGTCTCCGACAGAACACGTAAAGTCTCCTAAAGTCTCCGACAGAACACGTAAAGTCTCCTAAAGTCTCCAACAGAACACGTAAAGTCTCCTAAAGTCTCCTAAAGTTTCCGACAGAACACGTAAAGTCTCCTAAAGTCTCCAACAGAACACGTAAAGCCTCCTAAAGTCTCAGACAGAACACGTAAAGTCCCCTAAAGTCTCCGACAGAACAGGTAAAGTCTCCTAAAGTCTCCGACAGAACGCGTAAAGTCTCCTAAAGTCTCCGACAGAACACGTAAATTCTCCTAAAGTCTCCGACAGAACACGTAAAGCCTCCTAAAGTCTCCGACAGAACAGGTAAAGTCTCCTAAAGTCTCTGACAGAACACGTAAAGTCTCCTAAAGTCTCTGACAGAACACGTAAAGTCTCCTAAAGTCTCTGACAGAACACGTAAAGTCTCCTAAAGTCTCCGACAGAACGCGTAAAGTCTCCTAAAGTCTCCGACAGAATGCGTAAAGTCTCCTAAAGTCTCCGACAGAACGCGTAAAGTCTCCTAAAGTCTCCGACAGAACGCGTAAAGTCTCCTAAAGTCTCCGACAGAACAGGTAAAGTCTCCTAAAGTCTCTTACAGAACACGTAAAGCCTCCTAAAGTCTCCGACAGAACAGGTAAAGTCTCCTAAAGTCTCTGACAGAACACGTAAAGTCTCCTAAAGTCTCCTACAGAGCACGTAAAGTCTCCTAAAGTCTCCGACAGAACACGTAAAGCCTCCTAAAGTCTCCGACGGAACACGTAAAGTCCCTTAAAGTCTCCGACAGAACACGTAAACTCTCCTAAAGTCTCCGACAGAACACGTAAAGTCTCCTAAAGTCTGGATGGAAGTTGAAATAAGAATGTAGAGGTACAGAGGTACGCTGTGACCACCGAATTGAAAAAGATTTGTGCTTTTATGCCTTCAAAGTACACTATACAGTCTACATGGAATGCTTGTACTGAGTGTGCTTGCAATATTCACTACCGTTCAAAAGTTTGTGGTCACTTAGAAATATCCTTGTTTTTGAAAGAAAAGCTAATTTTTTGTCCATTAAAATAACAAATTTATCAGAAATACAGTGTAGATATTGTTCTTGTAAATTACTATTGTAGCTGGAAACGGCTGTGTCACGACTTCCGCAGAAGTTGGTTCTTCTCCTTGTTCGGGCGGTGTTCGGCGGTCGACGTCACCGGCTTTCTAGCCGCCACCGATCTACGTTTCTTTTTCCATTTGTTTAGTCTTGATTGTACACACCTGGTTTCCATTACGTTATAATTTATTCCCTATTTAACTCTCTGGTTCCCACATGGTTTTGTGCGTGTTTGTTCTTTGATAAGTGGTCACTCTTTTGTGTCGAGCTGGAATATTTTCCCTGTATGGAATTAGTTTGTGATTTATTTGAGTAATAGTACACGCAAAACACCAGTCTCAACGTGAAGAGGCGACTCTGGGATGTTGGCCTTCTAGGCAGAGTTGCAAAGAAAAAGCCATATCTCAGACTGGCCAATAAAAAAGATTAAGATGGGCAAAAGAACACAGACACTGGACAGAGGAACTCCTAGAAGGCCAGCATTCCGGAGTCCCCTCTTCACGTTGAGACTGGTGTTTTGCCTTGACTATTTAATGAAGCTGCCAGTTGAGGACTTGTGAGGCATCTGTTTCTCAAAATAGACACTCTAATGTACTTGTCCTCTTGCACTGGGGCCTCCCACTCCTCTCTCTATTCTGGTTAGAGACAGTAAGCGGTTTTCTGTGAAGGAAGTAGTACACAGCGCTGTAAGAGATCTTCTGTTAATTGGCAATTTCTCGCATGGAATAGCCTTCATTTCTCAGAACAAGAATAGACTGATGAGTTTCAGAAGAAAGTTCTTTGTATCTGGCCATTTTGAGCCTGTAATCGAACCCACAAATGCTGATGCTCCAGATACTCAACTAGTCTAAAGAAGGCCAATTTTATTGCTTCTTTAATCAGAACATCAGTTTTCAGCTGTGCTAACATAATTGCAAAATGTTTTCTCATGATCAATTAGCCTTTTAAAATGATAAACTTGGATTATGTCACGTTCTGACCATAGTTCTTGTGTGTTGTGCTTGTTTTAGTTTTTGTCAGGACGTGAGCTGGGTGGGCATTCTATGTTGTGTGTTTAGTTTGTCTGTTTCTATGTTTGGCCTAATATGGTTCTCAATCAGAGGCAGATGTTTTGTGTTGTCTCTGATTGGGAATCATATATAGGTGGCTTGTTTTGTGTTGGGGTTTGTGGGTGGTTGTTTCCTGTCTCTGTGTTTTCTCTGCACCAGCTAGGACTGTATCGGTTTGCCACATTTTGTTATTTTTGTAATTGTTAAGTGTTCACTGTTTATCATTATTAAATATGTTGAGCACCAACTACGCTGCGTCTTGGTCCAATCCCTGATACACCTCCTCTTCTCTTGAAGAGAAGGAAGGCTACCGTTACAGAACCACCCACCAATCTCGGACCAAGCAGCGTAACAACAGGCAGCAGCGGCAGCAGCAGCAGCAGCGGTACCAGGAGGAATGGACTTGGGAAGAGGTGTTGGACGGAAAGGGTTGCTACACATGGGAGGAGATCCTGGCTGGTAAGGATCGCCTTCCATTGGAACAGGTGGAGGCAGCTAGGAGAGCGGAAGCAGCCGCGTAGGGGAACCGGTGTTATGAGGGAACACGGCTGGCCAGGAAGCCCGAGAAGAAACCCCCAAAAATTTCTTGGGGGGGGAAGGGGGGGGGGGGGGCGGGGGCTAAAGGGGAGTGTGGCGAAGTCAGGTAGGAGACCTGCGCCAACTTCCCGGGCTTGCCGTGGAGAGCGAGAGTACGGGCAGACACCGTGTTGTGCGGAAAAGCGCACGGTGTCTCCTGTACGTGTGCTTAGCCCTGTGCGATACATTCCAGCTCCACGTATCGGCCGGGCTAGAGTGGGCATCGAGCCAGGTGCCATGAAGCCGGCTCAACATATCTGGTCTCCAGTATGTCTCCTCGGGCCGGTGTACATGGCACCAGCTTTACGCATGGTGTCCCCGGTTCGCCAGCACAGCCCAGTGCGGGCTATTCCACCTCGCCGCACTGGCCTGGCTACGGGGAGCATTAAATCAGGTAAGGCTGGGCAGGTTCGGTGCTTAAGAGCTCCTGTACGCCTTCACGGTCCGGTATATCTGGCGCCACCTCCTCGCCCCAGCCCAGTAACACCAGTGCCTACCGCACGCACCAGGCTTCTTGTGCGTCTCCAGAAATCTGTTCCTCCTCCACGCACTCTCCCTGTGGTGCGTGTCTCCAGCCCGGTACCACCAGTTCCGGAACCACGCACCAAGCTTACTGTGCGTATCCAGAGCCCTGTACGCACTGTTCCTTCTCCCCGCACTCGCCCTGAGGTGCGTGCCCTCAGCCCGGTACCACCAGTTCCGGCAACACGCAGCAGGCCTACTGTGCGCCTCAGCAGGTCTGAGCTGCCTGCCTGCCCAGCGCCGTCTGAGCTGCCTGCCTACCCAACGCCGTCTGAGCTGCCTGCCTGCCCAGCGCCGTCTGAGCTGCCTGCCTGCCCAGCGCCGTCTGAGCTGTCTGCCTGCCCAGCGCCGTCTGAGCTGCCTGCCTGCCCAGCGCCATCTGAGCCATCCGTCTGCCCAGTGCCATCTGAGCCATCCGTCTGCCCAGCGCCATTTGAGCCATCCGTCTGCCCAGCGCCATCTGAGCCGCCCGTCTGTCCCGAGCCGTCAGAGCCGCCCGTCTGTCCCGAGCCGTCAGAGCCGCCCGTCTGTCCCGAGCCATTAGAGCCGTCCGTCATTCAGGAGCCGCCAGAGCCGTCCGTCAGTCAGGAGCCGCCAGAGCCGCCAGCCAGTCAGGAGCCGCCAGAGCCGCCAGCCAGTCAGGAGCCGCCAGAGCCGCCAGCCAGTCAGGAGCCGCCAGAGCCGCCAGCCAGTCAGGAGCCGCCAGAGCCGCCAGCCAGTCAGGAGCCGCCAGAGCCGCCAGCCAGTCAGGAGCCGCCAGAGCCGCCAGCCAGTCAGGAGCCGCCAGAGCCGCCAGCCAGTCAGGAGCTGCCAGAGCCGCCATCCAGTCATGAGCCGCCATCCAGTCATGAGCCGCCATCCAGTCATGAGCCGCCATCCAGTCATGAGCCGCCCTCCAGTCATGAGCCGCCACTCAGTCCGGAGCCGCCACTCAGTCCGGAGCCGCCACTCAGTCCGGAGCCGCCACTCAGTCCGGAGCTGCCACTCAGTCCGGAGCTGCCATTTGTCCGGAGCTACTTCTCAGTCCTGAGTTACCTCTCAGTCCTGAGCTACCTCCAGTTTATAAGCTACCTCTCTATCATGAGCTGTCCCTCAGTCCGGAGGAGTTTCCTCAGTATAGTGGGGACCTTGGTGAAGGTTCCTAGGCCAAGGTCGGCGGCGAGGGTCACCACTCAAAGGACGCTAAGGAGGGGGACTAAGACAGTGGTGGAGTGGTGTCCTCGTCCAGCGCCGGAGTCGCTACCGCGGACAGATGCCCACCCAGACCCCACCCCCTAGAGTTTTAAGGGGGTGCGTTCGGAGTCCGCACCTCATGAGGTGGGTACTGTCACGTTCTGACCATAGTTCTTGTGTGTTGTGGTTGTTTTAGTGTTGGTCAGGACGTGAGCTGGGTGGGCATTCTATGTTATGTGTCTAGTTTTTCTGTTTCTATGTTTGGCCTAATATGGTTCTCAATCAGAGGCAGATGTTTTGTGTTGTCTCTGATTGGGAATCATATTTAGGTGGTTTGTTTTGTGTTGGGGTTTGTGGGTGGTTGTTTCCTGTCTCTGTGTTTTCTCTGCACCAGCTAGGACTGCATCGGTTTGCCACATTTTGTTATTTTTGTAATTGTTAAGTGTTCACTGTTTATCATTATTAAATATGTTGAGCACCAACTACGCTGCGTCTTGGTCCGATCCCTGCTACACCTCCTCTTCTCTTGAAGAGAAGGAAGGCTACCGTTACAGATTAGCTAACACAACGTGCCATTGGAACACAGGAGTGATGGTTGCTGATAATGGGCCTCTGTACGCCTTTGTAGATATCCCATAAAAAATATTCAGTTTCCAGCTACAATAGTCATTTACAACATTAACAAAGTCTACGCTGTATTCCTGATCAATTTGACGTTATTTTAATGGACATTTTTTAAAATTTTCTTTCAAAAACAAGGACATTTCTAAGTGACCCCAAACTTTTGAACAGTAGTGTAGTTGGAATCCAAGGGAAATAACTGATATGATTAAGCGCATAATGTCATGTGGAAACACTATCGATGTCCTACAACAAAAAATGTAGCCTATGCATTTTTTACACTCATACAATGTATTAATTCCTCTCCTAGCAGCCTACTTAGGTATTGAAAAAAGAAACAGGCCAGAAAAATACAACACCTCTCAAGAATATACTTCTTCTTTCCTTTTATAACCGAGCGGGGCTGCCTATGTTTTATGTCAGTTGGACAACTCCTGGCCAAAAGAAAAAATGTGATCACACACACACACACACACACACACACACACACACACACACACACACACACACACACACACACACACACACACACACACACACACACACACACACACACACACACACACACACACACACACACACACACGCACACACACACGCGCACAAAAACACACACACACACACACACACACACACACACACACACACACACACACACACACACACACACACACACACACACACACACACACACACACACACACACACACACACACACACACACAAGGCCTTTACACTGACAGACTTAAACACACGTTAGCTGTCTGTATCTGTAAGGTAGCAGCACATGACAAAGTGTTCATGTGTGTTTGTGTACCAGACATTCCTCCATAGGTGGTGCCCTTGCCCTGGCGAGGCCAGGCCAGGGGGTGCTGTCAGCTTTCAGGCCCATCATTCCAGACACTGTGTTGGTGGCAGTGACTCCATCTGCCCCTCCTATGAGAACATGACCACAGCCACCATTGAGCTCGATATTGCTGAAATTCCAGTCATTACAAAATGGTTGGCTGCTGCACCTTCCCCTCCGTCCCCCAATCTACAAATCCTTCACCATTCTTCACCACCTCTCCCAACATGGATGCCCAGAGGAGGAAGGAAAGAGGAACGTGTGAGAAGGGATGAGAGATGCGAGAGGGAAGAGGAGGAAGAAAGAGAGAAAAGAACGGGGAAACTAAGCTGGATCTTATTTCATTTTAGACAGACAACATGAACAGAGATTCATATTGAAACCACTGATGGACTCAGTTGCCATGGTGATGTTCTATGCTCCAAAAGGGAAAACAAGTTAAAATCAAGATGGACTCAGGTGTTGTTACCTTCGTGTGCATCCTTGGCGATGTCCATGACATTGGGAGTGAGCTAGGCGAAGAAGGGGATCTTGGCAGTCTGGCTTACCCAGCAACAGGTTCATCACCAACACAGGGACCTACAGCAACAGATTCAGTTTGAGGAAATCAACATTTAACTTATCATATAAATTTACTTATGACATCTAGCAGATGCTTTTATCCAAAGCAACTTGTTTAGACCACTCACCAGAATAGCTGTTTGAATGTAATTTATATCAACACACAATTCAAGTAGCAACAATGTATTGTTTTATTTGCATACAATTTACATATGGGTGATCCTGGGAATCAAACCCACTACCTTGGTATTACAAGTACCATGCTCTACCAACTGAGCTACAACAGACCACTATAATATAACACTAAAGTTGTCCTCTGAAGATGGCTGTTGCTGACTCAATGTAAAAAATAACAATGATTTAACCAATTTTTCATGGGTGTTAACTTGTGAAGTGTAGTAAATTGGGAAATGTGTGAGGAATTAGGCCACTAAACCAACCTTCATCTGTTGTAGCATCGGTTGACATGTGGGAGGTTTTTGCAAACATAAAAATGTTCTCGTAATGTAGACACAGTCATACACACGCGTGAAAGTTCCTCTGGGTGCCCTTTAAGATGTGACGGGAAAGCAAAAGCTGTTGTGTCCGAGCATGTCCATTCAAACACCCTGCAGCCTCCCTGTTGCTTTTTAATTCCTGCAACAGCTCGGTCACGCTCTTTCTCTGCGTTTTCCTCTCTCTTCCTTCTCCTCTTTCTTTCTCTATCGTTCCCTCTCTCTGCTTCTCTTTCTCTCTCTCCCTCTTCCTCCCTTTCCTTCTCTATGCCTCATCCCCCCTCTCTCTCTCTCTTTCTTTGCACCATTTCACAGGGCACAGAGTTCAATTATTTTTCTTTCAGATGTCCAATACTTGTTGGCACATTCTGTACACACGTTGGCAGTGGTATTTTGCTCTCCTGTTTTAACTGAGGTGAGATTGACGATGGCTGAGCCAAGGTGCTGTGGTAAAGGCTTTCTGTCTGTCTGCCCACACCACTGAACACTTTTTTTTCTGAATATACTGTATAGATAGTACTGACTAACGAGCAAGTTGTAAAGTCAACCGTTTCCATGGTGCATCCAACCTTATGAATAATGCAGCTGTTATTAAAGTGAGTCAATCTGTACCTTATGGTGTGTTTGTGATATTTGTATATGGCAATGTGATTAGCCTGTGGTAACATTTGTCAGTTGACACCATTAAAAGCTGGGTTAAGCACAGCATACTAAATTGCTATTTAACAGTGCAGGTCTTCTTGCTCAACAAGAGCCTTTCTCTGTGGCTCTCTAAGTGTGAACTCTGTTCCGCTCTGTGTTTGTGTGTGTATTTTCAGTATTGTAAACGTGTACGAATACACTTACGTGTGTGTGTGTATGTGCCTACCAGCATGGGTCGTTGGAGGGAATGTAGGTGGCATGTGTTTTTATCAAGGCTGGTAGAGAAATACCAATGAGAAAGTCTGACCGGGGATAGAAACTGGAATGTAAAGACAGGTTGGTTGTTTAGCAACAAAACTGACGCCTGCGCAACTATGGGGCAGAACAGACTGGGTTGGCTTAGACTGTTGACAACATGTAAACTATATTTAGTCTCCGATGTTTATTGAAAACATAAATGCATTTGCACAATGAACACTTGTTGTCTCCCAAATACTTCGCCACATTTGTTAGTTAGCTAGCTAGCGAATTTTTGCCATATTAGCATTGACATGAAATCAGTCAAAACACCTCAAAATAAGACATGGTATCAAGAACAAGATAAAAATAGCTGAAATAAGCCACTTACGATTCACCACATGGCAGCTTCTTGTCATTGTTGCTAGCTATCTGGCCAATTGAAGTGCTCACATCGTTTGTGACGTAGTCAGCTAACCCGTCTATATGAATGTGAAAACTAAGAGATGAGAGAACACAGGTGAAAGAGGGAAAATGTATGATTTCGTTGTCGATTGTAATGTATTTTGAAACTTTGGATCATGCAAATAAAGCTTATTTTAATTTCGAAAGGCAAGAGTGAATAAAAGTCAACAAATAGATTAAAAGAAAAAGAAAATGAGACAGGAGACAGGAGAGAGGAAGAGACAGAGGAAGGGAAGGAAATATGAGAGAAACAAAGACGAAGAGAAAGGGAGAGAGAGGGGGAGCAGTGTAAATAGCTATGTCAACAGCAGGAGTAATGATGGAGAAATGACAGATCAGGGGAAGAAACAATGCCTGTCATGTTCATTATGGGTAGGGCTGTTGGGGGATGGAGCTTATCTGCAGTTTGCAGGAAGAAAGGAATAGGTGTGTACAGTGCCTTCGGAAAGTATTCATACACCTTGACTTTTTCCACATTTTGTTACGTTACAGCCTTATTCTAAAATGGATACAATTGAAAAAATCCTCATCAATCTACACACAATACCCCATAATGACAAAGCGAAAACAGGTTTTTAGAATGTTTTGCAAATGTATTAAAAATAAAAAACACAAATACCTTATTTACATCAGTATTCAGTCTCTTCCTCAGCCCCTCTTCCTCTCTGTCTCAACTCACTCCATAGAATTGGCTCTTCCTCACTCATTCTTAAATGGAAGAAGTTTGGAACCACCAAGACTCTTCCTAGAGCTGGCCGCCCGGCCAAAATGAGGAATCGGGGGAGAAGGGCCTCTGACAGAGCTTTAGAGTTCCTCTGTGGAGATGGGAGAACCTTCCAGAAGGACAAGCATCTCTGCAGCATTCCACCAATCAGGCTTTTATGGTAGAGTGGCCAGACGGAAGCCACTCCTCAGTAAAAAGGCACATGACAGCCAGCTTGGAATTTTCCGAAAGGCACGTAAAGACTCTCATACCATGAGAAACAAGATTCTCTGGTCTGATGAAACCAAGATTGCACTTTTTGGCCTGACTGCCAAGCGTCACATCTGGAGTAAACCTGGCACTCCATCCAACCTGACAGAGCTTGAGAGGATCTGCAGAGAAGAATGGGAGAAACTCCCCAAATACAGGTTTGCCATGCTTGTAGCGTCATACCTAAGAAGACTCGAGGTTGTAATCGCTGCCAAATGTGCTTCAACAAAGTACTGAGTAAAGGGTCTGAATACTTAAGTAAATGTGATATTTCATTTTTTTGTGTTTCTTGCAACTATTTCTTAAAAAACTGTTTTTGCTCTGTCATTATGGGTTATTGTGTGTAGTTTGATGAGGGGAAAAAAACAATTTAATCAATTTTTGAATAAGGCTGTAACGTAACAAAATATGAAAAAGTCTAGGAGTTTGAATACTTTCCGAATGCATTGTATGTGTGTATGCGCATGCATGCAGGTGTGTGTGTGTACAATACAGGCTTACTAGTGTTTCTAGAGGGCTAAGGGTGTGTGTTAGCCTCTGTAACTGATGCTTCTGGTAAGAACCTAATGTCCTCACAGAGGGGGGATGTACTGGTCTGTGAGTGAAGCATGCACACACATATAGAACCTTACACACACACACACACACACACACACACACACACACACACACACACACACACACACACACACACACACACACACACACACACACACACACACACACACACACACACACACACACACACACACACACACACACACACACACACACACACACACACACACACACCTTATGTGACAGCTTATTAAAGCCCCGGGGCTGACAAGTGTGTGTGAAGCTGCCAAAGTCACTGGCCTGCAAGGACCTCTCTCAGCAGTGTGGATGTAAAAGAACAGCCTCCTACATCAACCTCCCCTTAGGCCTCCCCAGACTCCTCATACCCCTTGCCACACAAACCCAAGCCCAGAGAGAGGTGTCATCCTTTGGAGAGCTGTAAATTTAGTGGGGGGATCCAGTATGGGTCAATATTACATATTCTTCCCTTTGTCTCTTTTACAGGGTGGTGGGTGGTGCGGGAGGACCAGGAAGACCATCTCTGGGTGTTGAAGCAGCAATCAGCAGTTAAAACAATAACAAAGTGTATTCCCCACCCCTGTTTCGGGAAACATCTATGGGCCTGGAGAAATGGAACCACTATCAATTCATAGACAGAGTTATGAATGCAAGGACTGATCCTCCATGAGATCATAATGATAGTTTAAAACATTTCTATAGTGTTTTGGGTTCTGATGGGGTTGGACAGTTGAACTAAGCTCATGAGGCAATTATAAGTTATGTTATTCAAGAATCAATGTGTATATATAATTAATCTAGGAGTCCAAAAAATGGATGTGGCAAATGCAGATTGCTCCTGTAAGGGACATTAAGTGCCACTGTATATCAGCGGCTCCATAAAAAAAGAGCCTGTGCAGCTCTGATCAATTGGCACATTTGCTACTTTAGATCTCGGGGGCTTTTGATTCGGTTACACAATACTTCAATGTGATTCCTGTATTGAGGGAAAGGCCGATCAAAGTGACTTGGGCATAAGTAAAATATAGTTCCTTTGGATGGAGCTGGAGAGTGATCCATCTTCACAGCACAAAGCATAGATACCAAAGAGGAGGGTGGATAGAGTTTTGGAGGCTTTGTGGGCTATGCCTTTAGAGTGGAGTGAGAGGGAATCACAGGAGAATGAGAAGCAGGACCATGGACAGGTCCTAGGCCTTGGGAAAACGCTGTATGAGGGCAGTTTTTTTTAATGTAACTACAGGTAACTGCTAAAATAATGGAAACACTTGAGGGATGCAAAGTATATTGAAAGCAGGTTCTTCCACACAAGCATGGCTCCTGAGTTATTTAAGCAATTAACATCCCATCATGCTTAGGGTCATGTTTAAAAATGTTGGGCAGTCAATTATTTTGGCAATAATTTTGGCCACCATCGCTATGCCCCCATAGGATCGGCACGAGTGGTCACTGAATGGTTTGATGAGCATGAAAACAATGTAAACCATATGCCGTGGCCATCTCAGTCACCAGATCTCAATACAATTGAACACTTATTGGAGATTCTAGAGCGGCACCTGAGACAGCGTTTTCCACCACTGTCAACAAAACACCAAATTATGGAATTTCTAGTGGGAGAATAGTGTCGCATCCCTCAGAGGTCCAGACACTTGTAGAATCTATGCCAAGGAGCATTGAAGCCGTTCTGGTGGCTCGTGGTGGCCCAACGCCCTATTAAGACACAACGTTGGTGTTTCCTTTATTTTTGCAGTTAGCTGTATTTACAGCTTTATTTCTTGCCCAAGGCTGTGAGACCTTTTATTATATGTGTGTGTGTTTTGTGTGTCAAATCAAATCAAATCAAATTTTTATTTGTCACATACACATGGTTAGCAAATGTTAATGCGAGTGTAGCGAAATGCTTGTGCTTCTAGTTCCGACAATGCAGTAATAACCAACAAGTAATCTAACCTAACAATTCCACAACTACTACCTTATACACACAAGTGTAAAGGGATAAAGAATATGTACATAAAGATATATGAATGAGTGATGGTACAGAACGGCATAGGCAAGCTGCAGTAGATGGTATAGAGTACAGTATATACGTATGAGATGAGTAATGTAGGGTATGTAAACATAAAGTGGCATAGTTTAAAGTGGCTAGTGATACATGTATTACATAAAGATGGCAAGATGCAGTAGATGATATAGAGTACAGTATATACATATACATATGAGATGAGTAATGTAGGGTATGTAAACATTGTATTAAGTGGCATTGTTTAAAGTGGCTAGTGGTACATTTTTACATAATTTCCATCAATTCCCATTATTAAAGTGGCTGGAGTTGAGTCAGTATGTTGGCAGCGGCCGCTAAATGTTAGTGGTGGCTGTTTAATAGTCTGATGGCCTTGAGATAGAAGCTGTTTTTCAGTCTCTCGGTCCCTGCTTTGATGCACCTGTACTGACCTCGCCTTCTGGATGATAGCGGGGTGAACAGGCAGTGGCTTGGGTGGTTGTTGTCCTTGACGATCTTTATGGCCTTCCTGTGACATCGGGTGGTGTAGGTGTCCTGGAGGGCAGGTAGTTTGCCCCCGGTGATGCGTTGTGCAGACCTCACTACCCTCTGGAGAGCCTTACGGTTGTGGGTGGAGCAGTTGCCGTACCAGGCGGTGATACAGCCCGACAGGATGCTCTCGATTGTGCATCTGTAGAAGTTTGTGAGTGCTTTTGGTGACAAGCCGAATTTCTTCAGCCTCCTGAGGTTCAAGAGGCGCTGCTGCGCCCTCTTCACAACGCTGTCTATGTGGGTGGACCAATTCAGTTTGTCCGTGATGTGTACACCGAGGAACTTAAAACTTTCCACCTTCTCCACTACTGACCCGTCGATGTGGATAGGGGCGTGCTCCCTCTGCTGTTTCCTGAAGTCCACAATCATCTCCTTTGTTTTGTTGACGTTGAGTGTGAGGTTACTTTCCTGACACCACACTCCGAGGTCCCTCATCTCCTCCCTGTAGGCCGTCTCGTCGTTGTTGGTAATCAAGCCTACCACTGTAGTGTCATCCGCAAACTTGATGATTGAGTTGGAGGCGTGCATGGCCACGCAGTCGTGGGTGAACAGGGAGTACAGGAGAGGGCTCAGAACGCACCCTTGTGGGGCCCCAGTGGTGAGGATCAGCGGGGTGGAGATGTTGTTACCTACCCTCACCACCTGGGGGCGGCCCGTCAGGAAGTCCAGGATCCAGTTGCACAGGGCGAGACCCAGGTTCTCGAGCTTGATGATGAGTTTGGAGGGTACTATGGTGTTAAATGCTGAGCTGTAGTCGATGAACAGCATTCTCACATAGGTATTCCTCTTGTCCAGATGGGTTAGGGCAGTGTGCAGTGTGGTTGCGATTGAGTCGTCTGTGGACCTATTGGGTCGGTAAGCAAATTGGAGTGGGTCTAGGGTGTCCGGTAGGGTGGAGGTGATATGGTCCTTGACTAGTCTCTCAAAGCACTTCATGATGACGGAAGTGAGTGCTACGGGGCGGTAGTCGTTTAGCTCAGTTACCTTAGCTTTCTGGGGAACAGGAACAATGGTGGCCCTCTTAAAGCATGTGGGAACAGCAGACTAGGATAGGGATTGGTTGAATATGTCCGTAAACACACCAGCCAGCTGGTCTGCGCATGCTCTGAGGACACGGCTGGGGATGCCGTCTGGGCCTGCAGCCTTGCGAGGGTTAACACGTTTAAATGTTTTACTCACGTCCGTTGCAGTGAAGGAGAGTCCGCAGGTTTTGGTAGCGAGCCATGTCAGTGGCACTGTATTGTCCTCAAAGCGAGCAAAGAAGTTGTTTAGTCTGTCTGGGAGCAAGACATCCTGGTCCGCGACGGGGCTGGTTTTCTTTTTGTAATCCGGGATTGACTGTAGACCCTGCCACATACCTCTTGTGTCTGAGCCGTTGAATTGCGACTCTACTTTGTCTCTATAATGACGCTTAGCTTGTTTGATTGTCTTGCGGAGGGAATAGGTACACTGTTTGTATTTAGTCATGTTTCCGGTCACCTTGCCCTGATTAAAAGCAGTGGTTCACGCTTTCAGTTTCGCGCGAATGCTGCCATCAATCCACGGTTTCTGGTTTGGGAATGTTTTAATAGTTGCTGTGGCTACGACATCGCCGATGCACTTGCTAATAAACTCGCTCACAGAATCAGCGTATTCGTCAAATGTTGTTGTTTGACGCAATGCGGAACATATCCCAGTCCATGTGATCGAAGCAATCTTGAAGCGTTGAATCAGATTGGTCGGACCAGCGTTGAACAGACCTGAGCGCGGGAGCTTCCTGTTTTAGTTTCTGTCTACAGGCTGGAAGCAACAAAATGGAGTCGTGGTCAGCTTTTCCGAAGGGAGGGCGGGGGAGGGCCTTATATGCGTCGCTGAAATTAGAATAACAATGATCCAGGGTTTTACCAGCCCTGGTTGCACAACCGATATGCTGATAGAATTTACGGAGTCTTGTTTTCAGATTGGCCTTGTTAAAATCCCCAGCTACAATGAATGCAGCCTCAGGATATGTGGTTTCCAGTTTACATAGAGTCAAATCAAGTTCGTTCAGGGCCATCGATGTGTCTGCTTGGGGGGGATTATAATCGAAGAGAATTCTCTTGGTAGATAATGCGGTCAACATTTGATTGTGAGGAATTCTAAGTCAGGTGAACAGAAGGACTTGAGTTCCTGTATGTTGTTATGATCACACCACGTCTCGTTAATCATAAGGCATACCCCCCCGCCCCTCTTCTTACCAGAAAGATGTTTGTTTCTGTCGGCGCGATGCGTGAAGAAACCAGCTGGCTGTACCGACTCCGTTAGCGTCTCTTGAGTGAGCCATGTTTCCGTGAAGCAGAGAACGTTACAATCTCTGATGTCCCTCTGGAATGTTACCCGTGCTCGGATTTCATCAACCTTATTGTCAAGAGACTGGACATTGGCGAGTAGTATGCTAGGGAGTGGAGCACGATGTGCCCGTCTCCGAAGCCTGACCAGGAGACCGCTACGTTTGCCCCTTTTACGGCGTCGCATAGGGTCGCCGGCTGGGATCAGATCCGTTGTATTGGGTGGAAGGCAAAACACTGGATCCGTTTCGGGAAAGTCATATTCCTGGTTGGAACGATGGTGAGTTGACGTTGCTCTTATATTCAGTAGTTCCTCCCGACTGTATGTAATGAAACCTAAGATTACCTGGGGTACCAATGTAAGGAATAACACATAAAAAAACAAAATACTGCATATTTTCCAAGGAACGCGAAGCGAGGCGGCCATCTTGGTCGGCGCCAGAAGTAGGAATGTGTGTGTTTGTGTGTGTATGTATACCCTGTTTGTGTATACACTATGTACGCTATATACTGTATGTGTGCATATTCTATGTGGGTGTGTGGGGGAGGTAGTAGCAGTGTACAGCATAGAGAGAGAGAGAGAGAGAGAGAGAGAGAGAGAGAGAGAGAGAGAGAGAGAGAGAGAGAGAGAGAGAGAGAGAGAGAGAGAGTATAGAAAGCTATCCATTCATCTCCTATGTCTGTTTTCAGACCAGCTGATGGAGAGTCTTGCCCCAGCCAGCTTATCTCCCACTGAGGAACACTTATTTGTTTTCTGTAAATAACACTGACTTGGGGGCTGTACAGGGTTCTACACTAACTATTTCTACTGGTGGCCCTGGTGCTAGGACCAACATTTTATATGTACTGTCAGTGTTGTAATAGCCTATAGAATCAAATAAAAAAATCCCCCCAAAATGTATACATTACTACTTTAATAATAACCCATTCTTTAATAGGCCTACCCAATGGCATTAAGCATTGACATTCACATTTACATTCGAAAATATGTCAGAATAATGTGGGCATTGCCTGACTAAATTGACAGCGTGCTCTCGACACAAACACACTAATGAAATCTGTCCATGTGGTAGCTAGTCAGTCTCGTCATTTGAGACGTGAAAAGGTTATCGGGGTTACTGTATCATGTTTTAAAATGAGAAAGCGACCAAAAACCGGGTACCCTTTGTAATGGAAAGCTTTGTATGGAAAACCAAATTGAAACCAACATTCGATTTTGTCTTGCTCATAATAACAGCACATGGATTTACTGCCCGTTGTAGACCCGAACCTTGAAAAGGCGGGCAACAAACGAAAGCCCCAACATCTCTCATGTAAACTGATCAGAAATTAAATAATTATATTGGAGCAGGAGAACTTCTAAATCGATTACCATCATTTCAATAACTTGTCAAGGACCAAGGAGCCTAGATGAAATGTTTGATTTTCAAGGTAGGTTATTCCATGATGACTGAATTACGCGTCCCAAATTATCAACCAAGACTTTAAACCCGGTTTGTCTTAGCATTTACTGGTTGAGATCATAACTTGGGACCATCTTTCCTACCGCTGTCGGTCTTCGCTCTACACAACAACCAGCTGTTTGAGAGCTGCGTGCTCTCTCTGCCCGATAGATTATATATAGGCTAAACTACATGTGTGCAGCGCGTGTGTGATAAATAATCGACATGTAGAACAAACAGCTTCAGGAAACCATCTTGGTTTTTTAAAATCGGCAATGTAGCCCAGATTAAAAATACCATTATTTCAATATACAAAAGCCATGTAGAAAGAGAAATGTAGAGAGCAAACAACAGAAAGGACTCCTTCTGTGTGTATGTGTTTCTGTGTGTCTTTCTCTCTCTCCACCTATATGTGTGTGGCCACCGCCGGTGTGATTAAATGCTATTGCCTGATTTAGTTCACCCAGAGGTTACCTGCCAGGAGGCACAGGCCTGTGATTAGCCTCATGTCCTTACAGAGGGGGATCCACACACAGCAGAGAAAGGGGGGGGGGGGGTGTTAGGGAAGGTGGGGGAGGTGTGTGTGTGTGTGTGTGTGTGTGGGGGGGGGGGGGGGGGCAGAGGGGTGTAATTTATGAGCAATGCAGGGGCACAATGGCTCTGTCTCCTGTTTAGAGGGAAACCGGCCCAAGTCCCCTGGTGATCGTAAACAGCCAGGGTAGGAAGATGGTAGATGGAGAAAATCATGTCAAAACGCAGCATCACTGCCAAGAAAGCCACCAAAGTGCTGCGTACTAGTGGATTGTATTTAGTTGGTTGCCAGTCTCTGTTCAAAGCAGTGGAATATTACAGAGACTGGTACCCAGACTAGATTCATTAGAATAGAAGTGTCTGTATTCATCTGAGTGTCTCTCTGAATCTAAAGTGTAATTCTGGGAGAAATATTTGTTCTTATAGCTGTTTTTAGTGTAGAAATGGTGTTTTCAAACTATTCAAAGAAATGGTGTTATCCAAGTAATTATATACTTGGTGTCTATTTTGTGTTTATGATATGTAGTGTGTCTATATGACGGTAAAATAATGGCACAGGACAGAAGGGGTTGTATGTGGTTCATCCAGGTTCCGCAAGGAATCCTTTTAGAGACACAGTCCCTGTATTTGGTGGGAATTCAACCAGTTCAGAATGTGTTGTTAGGCTGTAGGTGTCTTTGTGTAGAGTCTAGAGTAGGGATGGGCAACTTTGATGGGGGTGGTGGCCACAAAAAATCTAAACTCATCATGAGAGGTAGCAGTGGCTTGCGGGTCTGTGTGCCCACAACCATACCCACACATGCAGTCAGAGCTCTGTTTTTTGACACCACACTCCAAAAAGCAAGTTCTGCAGGCTCTAGTTTTGTCTAATCTTGATTATTGTCTGGCCGTGTGGTCCAGTGCTGCAAGGAAAGACCGAGTTAAGCTGCAGCTGGCCCAAAACAGAGTGGTACGTTTAGCTCTTATTTTTAATCAGAGGGCTGATATAAATACTATGCTGCCAGTCTCTCTCTTGGCTAAGAGTTGAGGAGAGACTGAATGCATCACTTCTTCTTTTTATAAGAAACATAAATGTGTTGAAAATCCAAAATAGTTTGCATAGTCAACTTACACACATCTCTGACACACACACTTATCCCACCAGACATGCCACCAGGGGTCTTTTCACAGTCCCCAAATCCAGAACAAATTCAAGAAAGCGTACAGTATTATAATTTGCATGGAACTTCCTTCCATCTCATATTGCTCAAATAAACAGCCAACCTGGTTTCAAAAAACAGATAAAGCAACACCTCGTGGCACAACGCCTCTCCCCTATTTGACCTAGATAGTTTGTGTGTATGCATTGGTAGGCTACGTGTGTCTTTTAAAAAATGTATGTATTTCTGTCTTTGAGCTGTTCTTGTCTATTGACGTTCTGTATTATGTCATTCTGTATTATGTTTCATGTTTTGTTTGGACCCCAGGAAGAGTAGCTGCTGCTTTTGCAACAGCTAATGGGGATCCTAATAAAATACCCAAATACCAAGCCTTTTCGGGGCCATAAGTGATTTTTTGGGGTGCAATTTTTACATGATATCTGAGTGACAGTGACTAGCAAATCAATAGGGTCTCCCAACATAAAAAAAATACAAAACATGACCAATTTATCTTGGTCACAAACAAAGTAGATCACTTCGTGTTTAAAGCTGAAGTTGTAATGAGTCGGCAGGCAGTTGAATGGCGACTGTGCGTTGCTCAGAGCCAGCGGGCCAGGACATACATTTTTTCAGTTCTATGAAACAATGCACATTTTTACTGTCTCTAAATATGATCACATTTATTTTACAGTTATTCATGTTATCCTACCGGTTAGATCGTTGGGCCAGTAACCGAAAGGTCGCTGGTTCAAATACTTGAGCCGACAAGGTGAAAAATCTGTTGCTGTGCCCTTGACCAAGACAGTTAACCCTAATTAGCACCAGGGGCACCATACTACTATGGTTAACCCTGTAAAACAACACATTTCACGGCACCTATCCAGTGTATGTGACAATAAAACAATTGAAAATATAAAAAATTAACAAACAGCTGCTTCTCACAATGACACATCACACTAGGGTGAATACTTACACTTAAGTAATGCATTGATGTCAATTGGACATTCAGTGAAAATTCTACTTAAAGATGATCAAATCTAAATTTGTAATGTAAATGGCATGTTGTAGAAGGGTCCAGACACCTTTTTTGGAGAATTCAAATGTTTTTGAGAAACTTACCCCAAATAGCAAATCACTTCCTCATCCTTGTTGTGTAGTATCGAGGCCCAAAAAACATGAACAAAGGCTCCAAAAACACCCAAATACGTCATTTTAGTGATGCAGGTCTTTAGATGTTGTACACATCAAATTGTGTCCATCCGAACTTTATCCGCAATGTTATATTTCCCTTTGCATGACTCGAGTCGTTTCCCCTATCCAGCTGTTCCATTCTCTATGTAGCCTGCTGTTACATGTAACTGCCAAAATAAAGGAAACACCAATGTAAAGTGTGTTAATAGCGCATTGGGCCACCCACCACGAGCCACCAGAAAAGCTTCAATGCGCCTGGGCATAGATTCTACAAGTGTCTGGAACTTCCTGTGTGGAAGCACTCCCTGCTTTCAATATACTTTGCATACCTCAAGTGTTTTTTTGGGGGGGCAGTTATCTGTAGAATGGACAGAGAGGTATAGTTTGAGTTGCTACAAAATTGAATATAACATTGCGGATATAAATTCAGAATAACCCAATTTCATGTGTTCAACATCTAAAGACCAGTTCTAAAAGGATTATTTGGGGGTTTAGGAGCACAACGAGGACGAGGAAGTGATTTTCTGTTTGTGGTAAGTTTCTCAAAAACATGTGAAATCACAAAAAGGTGTTTGGACTCTTCTATAACATGCCATTTACATCAAAAATTGAGATTTGGTTGTTAAAAAGAAAACAAAGAGAACTTTAAGAGTGGAAGTTTGGATTTGCCCCATCGTGATTCCTTTGTGATATAAGGAAAGGATACAAGGGAACATTCCATGTTCCCAATAGTTATTTTGAGTACATTTTACTGTGCGCATAGCGTAAATGACGACGACCAAACATAACAGTTCTCATGTACCCTGACATGCCATTCCAAAAAGAGACCACACATCAAACATTAGCATCAATGGTGACAGAAATAAAAACAGCATGCACAGGCATGGAGAACCACAAAAACACATTTCAAAGACAGACTCAACTGAGATGAGAACTGTGTGATGCAAAGAAAAAACAAGTGCCAAAACCCCCAAAACAGCTCTTTAAATAGCTGTAGAAACTTAACGTTGACATGTCAAAGAAGCTATAAAATAATGGTGCTGGTGGATGGGATGGGAGAGGAGAATGGGGTAGCGGCAGTGAGGAAGGTGAGCAAGAAATAAGGCATTCAAGAGGCAATTACGTTGTGGAAAAGAGTTTAGACAATGAATCAAAATGGCGGAAACATCTGGATGATTACGAGAGATCCTTTATTCCTCAGTCCCATCCTGCTTGCCTGCAGAATGTCTGGCCACCACAATCTATGGCCTTCTTCACAACTGACAGCCATTAGAGAGCAAGAAGGAATAATATGTGTTTTAGCCATACAAAAGGAGAAGGGTTGGATAGCTGGATATAGCCATTTATCATAGTCAGCTTTTAGCAGAGGTGGGGTGCATGTTGATCGTGTGGACCTCAAACTAGGCTATGGTCAATTAAGGTAAATGGACGGGAGAGGGGAACGTGTGGAGCCAAAATGTGGAAGAGAGAGGACAGGGGAAGAGGGCTGCTGGTATTCCTAAAAGCTTTCTTTCATCTTTCTCTGTGGTTTATTTCTAAAAGGGAGGGCAGTAGACCTGTGGGCTATCGTTCAGGCAAACATCAAATAGAGAGTGATTTTATACTTCCGTGTGTTTTATGGACTTTCTCGTGTGAAAAGAGAGTGAAACACAGCATATCTGCATAATTGCATTGCCTTCCATCCCTTATATTTCAAAATACATATAATTCATACAACTCAGTTAGTATACTATGAGGCTGTGAGCGCACCTGATTGCCCCAGTCAACGTGAATGGCTGGTCTTGAACCTGAGCAGACAGTCTTGAATAGTAATAAACATTAGACTTTCTAATAACTAAGTTGCAACACACAATCTTGCCATACAATGACAGTTACCACCAATGAACAAATGTTGCACCATTGACTTGAAGGCACAAGTGAGCCCAACCCCTACTGTTTGGTATCCTTCATTATGTCTTCTTTGAGATGTCCGCAGGTCTCTATTCCACTGCTCTTTATTGTTATACATGAAGTTACTCTCTGTTCCTCTGCCTGGGGAAAATGGTCCAGAATTTCATACTCTCTGTGTGTGTGTGTGTGTATGTAAGTGTTTTAATGTTATGTTTGTGTGTAAGAGCGGGTGTATGTCATTTTGCCTGTGGATATCTCAGAAATCTGCGGATACGCTCCACTTGAGAGCCAGAGGCCTCCATGCACACACACACACACACACACACACACACACACACACACACACACACACACACACACACACACACGTTCCTTTATTAGGGCTGACGTTACCTTCGACAGAGTTTAAGTACCCTGGCTTGATCAAAGCTAAACTAGCCCTCCCCAGCCAACATGCTGTCACATCAAGGCGGCTTTGATAGACAATTCATCTGGGAAATTAAAAAGTATTTATGAATGAATTCAGGGCTGACATTAAGAACGGCCTCTCACTCTCGTTGGAGGATATCTGTTTGGGATCTGGACAGACTGATAGGCAGTTAGGTAGCTAATCAGTTTCCCAAACTGTCAGGCTGGCAACAGTAAGGCCCCTTACCAGTCCATAAACTCTAGTGGTTAACTTGGATTGATGTCTTTTAATAAAACAGCCTCGCCAGGTGTAAGAGCCTTGATAAGGATTGGAGTCACTGTCTTAAAGTCTCTTAGCTTAGCAGTGGAAATATCTCTACATCTCACCTCTTCATCTCAATCTGTTACTTCTCTTCCTGTTTGCAGGAAAATGGCTTCTGGCTAAGGACGCTGGTGGGACATATGCAGCGTTGTCACGCCCTGACCTTAGAGATCCTTTTTATGTCTCTTTTTGGTTTGGTCAGGGTGTGATTTGGAGTGGGCATTCTATGTTTTGTTTTTCTATGATTTTCTATGTTTTGGCCGGGTATGGTTCTCAATCAGGGACAGCTGTCTATCGTTGTCTCTGATTGGGAACCATACTTAGGTAGCCCTTTTTCCCACCTGTTTTTGTGGGAAGTTGACTTTGTTTAGGGCACTTTGCCTTTGAGCTTCACGGTTTGTTTTTGTAGTGTTTATTGTTTTGTTTGGCGTCATTTTTATTCAGTAAAAGAAAATGTACGCTCACCACGCTGCACCTTGGTCCTCTCCTTTCAACATCTGTGACAAGCGTTTACTTTTTTGCTCGTTGCCTTAATTGCTGTTTGATCTGGCTTTGGAATGTAACGTTTTTACCGGCATATTGGCTTTGTCTTTTCCCCCCCAAAAATGTAGTTCAGCTTTTCACTACAGATTTTTGATCTGCTCCACCACGCACCTGTCTGGTAAGGCCGAACGCCTCTCCTACTCAGCCTCCCGACAAAAGCTTCTCCCAAGCAGATGTGACACCTACTCCCGTTGCCTGCTGCACTGCTGTTTGGATCCCACCCAGCGATCTGCTCCCCGTCTGCCCTGTCTCCCCCTGTCTGGTACAGGTACCCCCGCCATACTACGCCCTCTCTCCTGAGATTTTGCTCGCCTTTAATTAACTAGTATAGGCCTACTATTTATTTCTTAGCCTACTGGACTCATAGAGAGCTACTCATGTTATTTTTTTGGGGTGAATGACTCTTTGAACTTACACGGAACCCAAACCGGCTGCACGCGTGCGCCATCGTGCGCTATTGTGCATAAATGTATTTTGCCCCCCCACACCAAACGCGATCACGACACGCAGGTTAAAATATCAAAACAAACTCTGAACCAATGACATTAATTTGGGGACAGGTCGAAAAGCATTAAACATGTATGGCAATTTAGCTAGTTAGCTTGCACTTGCTAGCTAATGTTAATTTGTCCTATTTTGCTAGCTTGCTGTTGCTAGATAATTTGTCCTGGGATATAAACATTGAGTTGTTATTTTACCTGAAATGCACAAGGACCTCTACTCCGACAATTAATCCACACATAAAACGGCCAACCGAATCGTTTCTAGTCATCTCTCCTCCTTCCAGGTTTTGCATCTTTGAACTTATATGGTGATCTCGTCTAAACTTTCATATTATTACCACGACTTCCGGCAACAAAGTTTGTCTTTCAATCACCCACGTTGGTATAACCAATGAGGAGATGGCATGTGGGTACCTGCTTCTATAAACCAATGAGGAGATTGGAGAGGCAGGACTTTCAGAGCGATCTGCGTCAGAAATAGGAATGACTTCTATTTTAGCCCTTGGCATTGCAGGCGCTTGTTGGCGCGCGCGAGCAGTGTTGGTGCAATAATTGAATAACATGGATTTCTAAATTTATTTTGCGACGCTCGCGCACGCGACGTGTCCGGTCTGGTCAGCATGTGTGCCACGTTCTGACCATAGTTCTTGTGTGTTTTACTTGTTTTAGTGTTATGTATGTATTTTGTGTGTTTTGTAGTGTGTATGTATTTTGTATAGTGTTCACGTTATCGTCTCTTTGTTTATTAAACATGTTGAACACTAGCTGCGCTGCATTTTGGTCCTCTCCTTCACCAACGGAAGAAAGCCGTTACAGAACCACCCACCAATCTCGGACCAAGCAGCGTGGCAACGGGATGCAGCGGCAGCAGCAGCAGCAGCGGTACCAGGAGGAATGGACTTGGGAAGACGTGTTGGACGGAAAGGGTTGCTACACATGGGAGGAGATCCTGGCTGGTAGGGATCGCCTTCCATGGGAACAGGTGGAGGCAGCTAGGAGAGCGGAAGCAGCTGCGAAGGGGAACCGGTGTTATGAGGGAACACAGAACACGGCTGGCCAGGAAGCCCAAGAGGAGACCCCAAAAATTTATTGGAGGGGGCTAAAGGGGAGTGTGGCGAAGTCAGGTAGGAGACCTGCGCCTACTTCCTGTGCTTACCGTGGAGAGCGAGAGTACGGGCAGACACCGTGTTATGCGGAAGAGCTCACGGTGTCTCCTGTACGGGTGCATAGCCCGGTGCAGTACATCCCAGCTCCACGTATCGGCCGGGCTAGATTGAGCATTGAGCCAGGTGCCATGAAGCCGGCTCAACGCATCTGGTCTCCAGTGCGTCTCCTAGGGCCGGTATACATGCTACCAGCCTTACGCATGGTGTCCCCGGTTCGCCAGGACAGCCCAGTTCGGGTTATTCCACCTCCCCGCACTGGTCGGGCTACGGGGAGCATTCGACCAGGTAAGGT
The DNA here is from genome assembly GCF_029448725.1 of Salvelinus fontinalis. Lineage (NCBI taxonomy): Eukaryota > Metazoa > Chordata > Actinopteri > Salmoniformes > Salmonidae > Salvelinus > Salvelinus fontinalis. The sequence goes on along the minus strand of NC_074690.1, from coordinate 21,969,989 downwards.
TGGACAGGCTCGGTGCTCAAGGGAGCCAGTACGCCTTCACGGTCCGGTATATACGGTGCCACCTCCTCGCTCCAGTCCAGTACCACCAGTGCCAACACCACGCACCAGGCTGCCTGTGCGTCTCCAGAACTCTGTTCCTCCTCCACGCACTCTCCCTGTGGTGCGTGTCTCCAGCCCGGTACCACCAGTTCCGGCACCACGCACCAGGCCTACTGTGCGCCTCAGCAGGTCAGAGTCGGCCGTCTGCCCAGCGCCATCTGAGCTGCCTGCCTGCCCAGCGCCATCTGAGCTGCCCGCCTGCCCAGCGCCGTCTGCTGCTGCCCGTCTGCCCAGCGCCGTCTGAGCTGCCTGTCTGCCCAGCGCCGTCTGAGCTGCCTGTCTAACCCGGGCCATCTGAGCTGCCTGCCTGCCCAGCGCCATCTGAGCTGCCCGTCTGCCCAGCGCTCTCTGAGCTGCCTGCCTGCCCAGCGCCATCTGAGCCGTATGTCTGTCCCGAGCCGTCAGAGCCGCCCGTCTGTCCCGAGCCGTCAGAGCCGCCCGTCAGTCAGGAGCCGCTAGAGCCGTCCGTCAGTCAGGAGCCGCCAGAGCCGCCCGCCAGTCAGGAGCCGCCAGAGCCACCAGCCAGTCAGGAGCCGCCAGAGCCGCCCGCCAGTCAGGAGCCGCTAGAGCCGCCCGCCAGTCAGGAGCTGATAGAGCCGCCCGCCAGTCAGGAGCTGCCAGAGCCGCCCGCCAGTCAGGAGCTGACGGAGCCGCCCGCCAGTCAGGAGCTGCCGGAGCCGCCCGCCAGTCAGGAGCTGCCAGAGCCGCCCGCCAGTCATGAGCTGCCCGCCAGTCATGAACTGCCCGCCAGTCATGAGCTGCCCTCCAGTCATGAGCTGCCCTCCAGTCATGAGCTGCCCTCCAGTCATGAGCCGCCCGCCAGTCAGGAGCGTCCAGAGTCGCCTGCCAGTCATGAGCTGCCCACCAGTCATGAACTGTCCGCCAGTCATGAGCTGCCCTCCAGTCATGAGCTGCCCTCCAGTCATGAGCTGCCCTCCAGTCATGAGCTGCCCTCCAGTCATGAGCTACCTTCCAGTCATGAGCTGCCCTCCAGTCATGAGCTGCCCTCCAGTCATGAGCTGCCCTCCAGTCATGAGCTGCCCTCCAGTCATGAGCTGCCCTCCAGTCCGGAGCTGCCCTTCAGCCCGGAGCTGCCCTTCAGTCCGGAGCTGCCATTTGTCCGGAGCTGCCCTTCAGTCCGGAGCTGCCCTTCAGTCCGGAGCTGCCCCTCTGTCCTGAGCTACCTCTCTGTCATGAGCTGTCCCTCAGTCCGGAGGAGTTTCCTCAGTATAGTGGGGACCTTGGTGAAGGTTCCTAGGCCAAGGTTGGCGGCGAGGGTCGCCACTCAAAGGATGCTAAGGAGGGGGACAAAGACATTGGTGGAGTGGGATCCTCGTCCAGCGCCGGAGCCGCCACCGCAGACAGATGCCCACCCAGACCCTCCCCTAGAGTTTTAGGTGGTGCGTTCGGAGTCCGCACCTCAGGAGGGGGGTATTGTCACGTTCTGACCATAGTTCTTGTGTGTTTTACTTGTTTTAGTGTTGGTCAGGACGTGAGCTGGGTGGACGTTCTATGTTGTGTGTCTAGTTTGTCTGTTTCTATGTTTGGCCTAATATGGTTCTCAATCAGAGGCAGGTGTTTTGTGTTGTCTCTGATTGGGAATCATATTTAGGTGGCTTGTTTTGTGTTGGGGTTTGTGGGTCGTTGTCTTCTGTCTTTGTGTTCTGTACCAGATAGGACTGTCTCGGTTTTCACGTTTGTTATTTTGTATTTTGTATTGTGTTCACGTTATCGTCTCTTCTTGTCAATATGGGGGCGCTGTTTCCACTTTGTAAAAAATCGTGCCCAAATTAAACTACCTCGTACTCTATTCTAGATCGTACAATATGCATATTATTATTACTATTGGATAGAAAACACTCTCAAGTTTCTAAAACCGTTTGAATTATATCTGTGAGTAAAACAGAACTCATTTTGCAGCAAACTTCCTGACAGGAAGTGAAAAATCTGAAATCGAGGCTCTGTTCCAGGGCCTTCCTATTCAATTGCTTGAAATCTATGGATATACATGCACTTCATACGCCTTCCACTAGATGTCAACAGGCAGTGGGAGTTGGAATGGGGTGTCTAGCTTGATCTGAGGTCGAACAAGAGCTCTTGGAATGACGTGACCACAATTTCCTTTGTCTACCAAGGCGCGGGAAGGACATCAGCATTGGCTTCTGAAAAGCGTTCGGTATAGACGGCTAATATCTCCGGCTTTGATTTTATTTGATACATGTGGTAATGTCATCATAAAGTATGTTTTTTCAATATAGTTTTATCAGATTATTCAACGTTTATCGGGAGTTTTGGAGTTTTCCGTTCTCTGCGTTAGGTGAAGATGGACATCTTCGCGCCACTTGGCTAGCTAAGGTTGCTAATTCGACAGGAGAAGAGGACATTCTAAAACCAATCAACAATTTATTCTGGACAAAGGACTCCTTGTACAAGATTCTGATGGAAGCTCAGCAAAAGTAAGAACCATTTTTGATGTTATTTCGTATTTCTGTGGAAAATGTTTAGTCCTATTTTCCTTCCTTTTTGCGGGCGCTGTCTCGCTATAACGTAAGCTGTTTTTTATGGTAAAGTTATTTTTTAAAATCTAACACGGCGATTGCATTAAGAACTAGTGTATCTTTCATTTGCTGTCCAACATGTATTTTTTAGTAAAGTTTATGATGAGTTCTTTGATTAGATTAGGTGACTGTCCAAAATATCTCCGGAGATTCTGGTGAATCGATGCTACATATTCACAATGTATAACCACGGTTTGCAGCTCAAAATATGCACATTTTCGAACAAAACATAAGTGTATTGTATAACCTGATGTTATAGGACTGTCATCTGATGAAGTTGGTCAAGGTTAGTGATTAATTTTATATCTTTTGCTGTTTTTTTGCGATCGCTACCATTGCGGTGAATGAATGCGGTTGTGTGTTTGGCTATTGTGGTAAGCTAATATAATGCTATATTGTGTTTGCTGTAAAACACTTAAAAAATCTGAAATATTGGCTGGATTCACAAGATGTTTATCTTTCATTTGCTGTACACCATGTATTTTTCATAAATATTTTATGATGAGGATTTAGGTATTTCACGTTGCTCTCTGTAATTATTGGCTAGCTGCTTTGGTGATATTTTTGATGGTAGCTGCAATGTAAAACTATGATTTATACCTCAAATATGCACATTTTCAAACAAAACATAGAATTATTGTATAACATGTTATAAGACTGTCATCTGATGAAGTTGTTTCTTGGTTAGTGACTAATTATATCTCTATTTGGTCTGTTTTGTGATAGCTACCTATGCGGTAAAAAAATTGTGAAAATATGCGGTTGAGTCTTTTGCTATTGTGGTTAGCTAATAGAAATACATATTGTGTTTTCGCTGTAAAACATTTAAAAAATTGGAAATGATGGCTGGATTCACAAGATGTTTATCTTTCATTTGCTGTATTGGACTTGTGATTTCATGAAAACTATATTATATGATATCCCTGTCGCGTTAAGCTAGAATATGCTAGTAAGCTTTTTTGATGAGGATGCTCCCGGATCCGGGATGGGTAGCATAGATACCGAGATGAGATCCTCAGACCCCTTGTGAGACCATATGCTGACACATGCACGTTTGTGGCCTGCTGGAGGTCATTTTGCAGGGCTCTGGTAGTGCTCCTCCTTGCACAAAGGCGGAGGTAGCGGTCCTGCTGCTGGGTTGTTGCCCTCCTACGGCCTCCTCCACGTCTCCTGATGTACTGGCCTGTCTCCTGGTAGCGCCTCCATGCTCTGGACACTATAATGACAGACACAGCAAACCTTTTTGCCACAGCTCGCATTGATGTGCCATCCTGGATGAACTGCACTACCTGAGCCACTTGTGTGGGTTGTAGACTCCGTCTCATGCTACCACTAGAGTGAAAGCACCGCCAGCATTCAAAAGTGACCAAAACATCAGCCAGGAAGCAAAGGAACTGAGAAGTGGTCTGTGGTCACCACCTGCAGAACCATTCCTTTATTGGGGGTGTCTTGCTAATTGCCTATAATTTCCACCTTTTGTCTATTCCATTTGCACAACAGCATGTGAAATTTATTGTCAATCAGTGTTGCTTCCTAAGTGGACAGTTTGATTTCACAGAAGTGTGATTGACTTGGAGTTACATTGTGTTGTTTAAGTGTTCCCTTTATTTTTTTGAGCAGTGTATCAGTTTATATCAGTATATTGCGATTTTCGGATAAATCTTTGTGCTGCGTTGTAGTGAGTTGAGCACATCTGGGCCACATGGCTAATGTTTACTGCTAATTCCAAAGTTGAAGGCAACAATCTACAACCGAGCAACGATTCTTTTGGACAATGGACAACTTGCCCAAGATTCTGATGAAAGCTCATCAAAAAGAAAGAACCATTTCTGATGTTAATTCGTTGTTCTGTTGAAAAATGTAAAACTCCTATTCCGCCATTAATTTCGGTGCGGTCTCGCTTTAACGCACGCTGTATGTTGTAGTAACGTTAATTTTAAAAATCTAACACAGCGGTTGCATTAAGAACTAATGTATCTTTCATTTGCTGTCCAACCTGTATTTTTTAGTCAAGTTTATGATTAGTTAATGATTAGATTAGGTGCCTCTACCAAGATTTCTCCCGACATTTTGTTGGCAGCTTGGCTACTATTCTCATTGTATAACCACGATTTGTGCCGCTAAATATGCACATTTTCGAACAAACTCTATATGTATTGTGTAATATGATGTTATAGGACTGTCATCTGAAGAAGTTTGAGAAGGTTAGTGAAAATTTTTATATCTTTTGCTGGTTTATTCGTTATCGCTATTGTTGGCTTGAATCAATGCTGTTGTGTGGTTGGCTATTGTAGTAAGCTAATATAATGCTATATTGTGTTTTCGCTTTAAAACACTTAAAACATCTGAAATATTGGCTTGATTCACAAGATCTTTGTCTTTCATTTGCTGTGCGCTGTGTATTTTTCATAAATGTTTTATGATGAGTATTTAGGTAATTCACGTTGGTCTCTGTAGTTATTCTAGTTGCTTTGGTGAGAGTTGAGAGGGTGGCTGCAATGTAAAACTATGATTTATACCTGAAATATGCACATTTTTTTTACAAAACATATGCTATACAATAAATATGTTATCAGACTGTCATCTGATGAAGTTGTTTCTTGGTTAGTGACTATTTATATCTTTATTTGGTCGAAATTGTGATAGCTACCTATGCAGGAAAGAAATGGTGGGGAAAAAAAGTTGTGTCTTTTGCTATCGTGGTTAGCTAATAGATTTACATATTGTGTCTTCCCTGTAAAACATTTTAAAAATCAGAAATGATGGCTGGATTCACAAGATGTGTATCTTTCATCTGGTGTCTTGGACTTGTGATTTAATGATATTTAGATGCTAGTATTTACTTGTGACGCTATGCTTGGCTATGCTAGTCAATTTTTTTACTGATGGGGGTGCTCCCGGATCCGGGATTGTGTGCAGAAGAAGTTAGAGTAGAAGTTAAACAAGGTTAAACATGCTCTTGGCCTCCCATCCTATTCTAATCACCTCTCGCCAGCTTTGTTATGTCATGTTACCTGGTGAAATTGCTGTACAATATGATCTTGTTGCCATCTGATGCACATTCAAATGTAAAAAAAAAAATCAACACTGCAAAGCTCTCCCAGTCCTCTGCCGTGCCCTGATTGTATTACTGCTGATGATATCTGGAAATGTGAGTGTACACCCTGGCCCGTCTACTGTTTCTAGCCCCAATTCTGACTTGATTTCTGCTCTCGTAAAAGGTTTTCAAGTTAACACTAGAAGCTTATTACCTAAAATGTATCAATTGAAAGTGTGGTTTCACAGCTCCTATCCAGATGTGTTGGTCATTACTGAGAAATGGTTAAGAAAGTGTTCTGAACACTGATGTTAACCTTTCTGGTTATAACTTTTTTTCGGCTAGACAGATCTCCACCAAGACTGTCACCAAACAATTTGATTTGCCTGTTTGAAGCATTACGCTTTCAAACAGCTCTTTGTTGACTGTTGCTGGGTGTTATCATCCACTATCAGCACCAGCCTGTACTCATTTGCCCTAAGCTCTCTCCTGGCCCCTTACGCTAAGTCTGAATTTGTCCTTCTAGGTGACCTAAACTGGGACAGGCTTAAAGCACCTGACCAGGTCCTAAAGCAATGGGACTTCCTAAATCTCTCAGATTATTACCAATCCCAAAAGGTATGACTTCAAACACCCAGAGACGGCTACTCTCTTTGATTTTATCCTCACAAATAATCCTTATTGGTATCAGTCTGGTGTTTTCTGTAATGACCTTATTGATCACTGTTTTACGGCCTGTGTTCATAATGGCTGCTCAGTTAAACGACCTGTCCTGATTTGTCAGATGCTTGCTGAAAAACTTTAATGAGTAAGCCTTCCTTCATGTAAATTGGTATAGAATCAGCTTCTTGCCCTCTGTCGAAGACGCTTGGACCTTCTTTTTTAAATCATTTCAGTGGTATTGTTAACAAGCACGCTCCCATGAAGAAAATGAGAAACAGGTTCAGCCCCTGGTTCGACTGTGATCTGGCAGAATTACACCACCTCTAGAACACTGAAAGGCTTGGCACAGGCATACTCAGGCTGTCTGGCTGTCGTTCAAGCAAATGAGAAATAAGTGTACTCAGGCTAGCCGGAAGGACAAAGTTAGTTATTTTAAGGAGCAGTTCTCTCTCTGTGGGTCAAACTCCAAGAAATTCTGGAAAATGCTGAAAGACTTGGAGAATAAACCCTCTTCCTCACAGCTGCACATGTCCCTTAATGTTGATGATGTGGTTGTTATTGACAAGGAGCATATGGCTGAGCTCTTTAATCACCACTTTATTAAGTCAGGATTCCTATTTGACACGCCTCCTTGCCTGTCCAACACTTCCTCATTTCCCAGCCCTTCTAATGCAACTAGCCCTGATGCTCCTCCATCTTTTCCCCCTGCCCCGCTACACAGCTTCTCCCTGCATGTGTTCACTGAGTCTGAGGTGCTAAAGAAGCTCCTTAAACGTGACCTTAAAAAAGCATCTGGGTCCTTTCTTGTTTAAGGTTGCCGCCCTTATCATCATTAGCCTGTCTCTCCTCTCTAGGGAGGTGCTTGGAAGGCAGCCATGGTTCATCCTTTATTTAAAGGAGGAGATCAAGCTGATCCTAATTGTTATAGGCCATTTTCTATCTTGCCCTGTTTTTATCAAAAGTGTTGGAAAAACTTGTCAATAATCAACAGACTGGCTTTCTGTATGTCTATAGTGTTCTCTTTGGTATGCAATCTGGTTTCTACTCAGGTTGTGGATGTGTCACTGCAACCTTATAGGTCCTTAATGACGTCACCATTGCCCTTGATTCTAAGCAATGTTGTGCTGCTATTTTCATTGACTTGGTCAGAGCTTTTCATAAGGTAGACCATTCCATTCTTGTGGGCCGGCTAAGGAGTATTGGTGTATCTGAGGGGTCTTTGGCCTGGTTTGCTAACTACCTCTCTCAAAGAGTGCAGTGTATAAAGTCAGAACATCTGCTGTCTCAGCCACTGCCTGTCACCAAGGGTGTACCCCAAGGCTCGATCCTAGGCCCCACGCTCTTCTCAATTTACATCAACAACATAGCTCAGGCAGTAGGAAGCTCTCTCATCCATTTATATGCAGATGATACAGTCTTATACCCAGCTGGCCCCTCCCCGGATTTTGTGTTAAACGCTCTACAACAAAGCTTTCTTAGTGTCCAACAAGCTTTCTCTACCCTTAACCTTGTTCTGAACACCTCCAAATCATAGGTCATGTGGTTTGGTAAGACGAATGTCCCTCTCCCCACAGGTGTGATTACTACCTCTGAGGGTTTACAGCTTGAGGTAGTCACCTCATACAAGTACTTGGGAGTATATCTTGATGATACACTTCCTTCTCTCAGCACATATCAAAGCTGCAGGCTAAATTTAAATCTAGACTTGGTTTCCTCTATCGTAATCGCTCCTTTTTCACCCCGGCTGCCAAACTAACCCTAATTCAGATGACAATCCTACCCATGCTAGATTACGGAGACGTAATTTATAGATGGGCAGGTAAGGGTCCTCTTAAGTGGCTAGATGTTCTTTACCATTCGGCCATCAGATTTGCCACCAATGTTCCTTATAGGACACATCACTGCACTCTTTACACTTCTGTAAACTGGTCACCTCTGTGTACTTGTCGCCCACTGGTTGATGCTTATTTATAAAACCTTCTTAGGCCTCACTCCCCCCATCTAAGATATCTACTGCAGCCCTCATCCTCCACATACAACACCCGTTCTGCCAGTCACATTCTGTTAAAGGTCCCCAAAGCACACACATCCCTGGGTTGCTCGTCTTTTCAGTTCACTGTAGCTAGCGACTGGAACGAGCTGCAACAAACACTCAAACTGGACAGTTTTATCTCAATCTCTTCATTCAAAGACTCAATCATGGACACTCTTACTGACAGTTGTGGCTGCTTTATGTGATGTATTGTTGTCTCTATCTTCTTGTCCTTTGTGCTGTTGTCTGTGCCCAATATTTTTTGTACCCTGTTTTGTTTTGTGCTGCTACCATGTTGTGCTGCTGCCATGTTGTCTTGCTACCATGTTGTTGTGTTGCTACTATGCTGTGTTATGTGTTGCTGCAATGCTATGTTGTTGTCTTAGGTCTCTTATTATGTAGTGTTGTGTTGTCTCTTATGTCGTGATGTGTGGCTTGTCCTATATTTTTATTTAATTTATTTTTATTTTGAATCCCTGCCTCCGTCCCCGCAGGAGGCCTTTTGCCTTTTGGTAGGCCGTCATTGTAAATATGATTTTGTTCTTAACTGACTTGCCTAGTTAAATAAAGGTTAAATAAATAAACTTGGGACTATGGCTAGACGGTACATTGTCCTTCTCTCATCACATATCCAAGCTGCAGGCTAAAGTTAAATCTAAACTTGGTTTCTTCTATTGTAATCGCTCCTCTTTCACCCCAGCTGCCAAACTAACCCTGATTCAGATGACCATCCTACCCATGCTAGATTACGGAGACGTAATTTATAGATCTGCAGGTGAGGGTGCTCTCGAGTGGCTAGATGTTCTTTACCATTCAGCCATCAGATTTGCCACCAATGTTCCTTATAGGACACATCACTGCACTCTTTACTCCTCTAAGGAGCATTGGTGGCAAATCTGATGGCTGATGTATTGTTGTCTCTACCTTTTGTACCATGTTTGTGCTGCCACCATGTTGTGTTGTACCCATGTTGTTGTTGTGTTGCTACCATGTTGTGTTTCTGCCATGCTGTGTTGTTGTAGTAGCAATAATTTATGCCATGTAGCAGACTAGTATCCAAAGCAAGTTAGAGTCATATATATGCATACATACACACATACACACATACACACATGTGTAGCTGAGCTACAATCAACCACAATGAAATACTATACTACTACTACTACTATATCAATCAACACAGTGGTTTTAGCATGCCTGATTCAAACACAACAGTGGTGGTTTCACCAGTGTTGGTTCCACGTAAAAAAAACTAAAGTTCAATAGGGCAATGTGAAGTGACAAAGCGAAGCTGAGAAGGAATGATAGAAGGAACGATAGATTTCAGGGGCAAACGTCCACATCTAAGGAGAAAAATACGAACAAAAAACATTTTATGATTTATTCCACAGTTTGTGAGCACAGTGGGTTCTGGTGCCTCAGACGGAAATCCGATATTATCTAATGCAAATTTAATGTAAGAAAACACTTTTTCGCAAAGAAACCAATGAGGCTTTAAACCATGAATATGGATGCCGGTCTATTTTAGAGTGATACTCTTTGAGGTATCTGTTGTGAGAACTTATTTTTAACATATTGACACACAAAAAACAAAATCTCTCTGTTAAGTCTTTTAGAGAAGACAAAGGAACTCGTGTAAATCAATTTGTTCGGTACAAAATGGTCAGCACAAAAGAAAACAAATGGATATGCCCAGCATTGTAGACAAGACAAAACAGACTCACCTATGCCATTTAAGCAAGCTCAATCCAGTCAGCTTTATTGTAACTATACATGATGCTAGAGATGACAATCTGAAAAGGATAGAAATAGAGTGAAAGAAAGAAAGAGAGGGCGGAAGTGGGAGAGCGTAAAGAACAATGAAGAACTCTGATTTCACCTTATGTATGTGCCAAGCACATAGTGGTTTCAAAGAATGCACAACCATCTGAGAGAATAACAGAGGAACAATATAATGTGTCTTTTGAAAACTCCATCAGTCCGCCGCACAACTGTTTTCCACTGTCATGGAAACTACAATCTACCTATAAAGCAGGGGAGATACAACACTCTCCCTCTCACTGCTTTGGGTTTGAAAGGAAACTAATGGGCAGATGTATCCATAATGCACAGAGGGACATGCCTGCCTGTGATATACTGCAACTAAGTGTGTGTTTGATTTTATACATCTCTCTTTCTCTCTTTGTTAGAGACTTGTGATAGCCCTTCATCCTTTCTACCTTGGGACTTGGCTATTCAACTGCAAATATTGATTCTGGGCCAGTTGAAGGGGAAATTAATGCATAGTTTACTGCAAAGTTTCCTCCAACTGAACCACTCTCATGTGGCACATGCTACTTACCATGCTACTTACTTACTTGGCCAGACTGTTGTTGGGAAAACGTCTTTAGTATCGACACACATTAATATAGAGGGAAAACATCTTCAGTATCTGCACACATTGATGTAGAGAGGGGAAGGAGAGGGAAAGAAGGGGATGTTGAGTTGTGTGAGGTTACTTCTGAGAATGAGTCTCTGGATCACTGGGGATTATTAATGTAGGTTTGAACCTACAGAGACAGACGTACAGCAAGACGTAGAGATAGACGTACAGCCAGACGTAGAGACAGACATAGACAGATGTAGAGACAGACGTAGAGACAGACTTAGACAGACTTAGACAGACTTAGTCAGACTTAGACAGACTTAGACAGACGTAGAGACAGATGTACAGCCAGATGTAGAGACAGAAGTAAAGACAGAAGTACAGCCAGATGTAGAGACAGACGTAGAGACAGACGTAGATATAGACGTAGAGACAGATGTACAGCAAGACGAACAGCCAGACGTAGAGACAGACGTACAGCAAGACGCAGAGACAGACGCAGAGAGACAGACGCAGAGAGACAGACGCAGAGAGTCAGACGCAGAGAGACAGACGTAGAGATTGACGTACAGCCAGATGTATAGCCTGACCTAGAGACAGACGTAGAGATAGATGTAAAGATAGACATAGAGACAGACGTACATCCAGACTTAGAGACAGACGTAAAGAGACAGACGTAAAGAGACAGACGTAAAGAGACAGACGTAAAGAGACAGACGTAAAGAGACAGACGTAAAGAGACAGACGTAGAGCCAGATGTAGAGACATACTTACAACCAGACGTAGAGACATAGGTATAGACAGACGTAGAGAGACAGACGTAGAGAGACAGACGTAGAGAGCCAGATGTAGAGATTGGCGTAGAGATTGACGTACAGCCAGATGTATAGCCAGACCTAGAGACAGACGTAAAGCGACAGATGTAAAGAGACAGACGTAAAGAGACAGACGTAGAGCCAGATGTAGAGACATACTTACAGCCAGACGTAGTGCCAGATGTAGTGACATACTTACAGCCAGATGTAGAGACAGATATAGAGACATAGGTAGAGAGAAAGCGTTACTGCCAGACGTAGATACAGATGTAGAGATTGATGTAAAGATAGACATAGAGACAGACGTGCATCCAGACATAGAGATAGGGGTAGAGACAGACGTAGAGACAGACGTAAAGAGACAGACGTAAAGAGACAGACGTGTAGAGTCAGACGTAGAGACAGACGTAGAGCCAGATCTAGAGACAGAAGGAAGAGATAGATGTAGAGACAGACGTACATCCAGACTTAGAGATAGGGGTAGAGATAGACGTACAGCCAGACGTAGAGATAGACGTAGAGACATAGGTATAGACAGACGTAGAGACAGACGTAGAGAGACAGACGTAGAGAGACAGACGTAGAGCAAGGCACAGAGCAAGGCGCAAAGCCAGGCGCAGAGACAGGCGTACAGCCAGACGTAGAGACAGGCGTACAGTCAGACGTAGAGACAGGCGTACAGTCAGACGTAGAGTCAGGCGTACAGCCAGACGTAGAGATTGACGTACAGCCAGATGTATAGCCAGATGTAGAGATAGACGTACATCCAGACTTAGAGATAGGGGTAGAGATAGACGTACAGCCAGACGTAGAGATTGACGTACAGCCAGATGTATAGCCAGACCTAGAGACAGACGTAGAGATAGATGTAAAGATAGACATAGAGACAGACGTGCATCCAGATGTAGAGACAGACGTAGAGACAGACGTAGAGACAGACGTAGAGACAGACGTAAAGAGACAGACGTAAAGCGACAGACGTAAAGAGACAGACGTAAAGAGACAGACGTAAAGCCAGATGTAGAGACATACTTACAGCCAGACGTAGAGACAGACGTAGAGACATAGGTATAGACAGACGTAGAGAGACAGACATAGAGAGACAGACGTAGAGAGAAAGACGTATAGCCAGACGTAGAGACAGACGTACAGCCAGATGTATAGCCAGACCTAGAGACAGAAGGAAGAGATAGATGTAGAGACAGATGTACATCCAGACTTAGAGATAGGGGTAGAGATAGACGCACTGCCAGAAGTAGAGATAGACGTAGAGACATAGGTATAGACAGACGTAGAGACAGACGTAGAGACAGACGTAGAGACAGACGTAGAGAGCCAGACGTGGAGACTGACGTGGAGACAGACGTAGAGATTGACGTGGAGACAGACGTAGAGATTGACGTAGAGATTGACGTAGAGACAGGCGCAGAGACAGGCGTACAGCCAGACGTAGAGATTGACGTACAGCCTGATGTATAGCCAGATGTAGAGATAGACGTACAGCCAGACGTAGAGACATAGGTATAGACAGACGTAGAGAGACAGACGTAGAGAGACAGACGTAGAGAGACAGACGTAGAGAGACAGACGTAGAGAGACAGACGTAGAGAGACAGACCTAGAGAGACAGACGTAGAGAGACAGACCTAGAGACAGACCTAGAGACAGACCTAGAGACAGACGTAGAGACAGACATAGAGACAGACATAGAGACAGAAGCAGAGACAGAAGCAGAGACAGAAGCAGAGACAGAAGCAGAGACAGACGCACAGCCAGACGCACAGCCAGACGCAGAGCCAGACGCAGAGCCAGACGCACAGCCAGACGCACAGCCAGACGCACATCCAGACGTAGACAGACGTAGAGACAGACGTACATCCAGACGTAGAGACAGATAGACGTACAGCCAGACGTACAGCCAGACGGAGAGATAGACGTGGAGACAGACGTGGAGATTGACGTGGAGATTGACGTAGAGATAGACGTAGAGATAGACGTAGAGATAGACGTAGAGACAGACGTAGAGACAGGCGTAGAGACAGACGTAGAGATGTACTCTCATAAAGACAGACAGACAGACAGATTAAAGCAATGTGGTACGCAGACAGACAGACGTAGAGACGTACAGTCGTAAAGACAGACAGACTAAAAATTAGTATGCATACAGTTAGACAGGGACAGACCTACAGACAATGCAGCGGAATAGTCCTGGCTAAACTCCATCCCGTAGAGCGAGTCGTGTGGTTGTTCGTCTGCCTGCCTGCCTGTTTGTCTGTCTGTCTGCCTTCCCGTCCTCCAGCCCACCCGCACGCCCCTCTGTCTGTCCGTCTCTGTGAGGAGCAGAGCACAGTCTAGCAGAGTCGAGCAGGGGGATCCTCCTGTTATCTCTTTAATAATGGAGCAGAGTGAGTAAGTGATCCCATCCACCAACACCCTCTACACTGCCTCTCTAGGGACCCCCGGCACCACGGCAACTGTCAATCACTGCTGATATGGAGATATTAAAAAAGGGGGGATGGGGCTGCACCTTTTCACAGTCTTTCCACGTCCCTCTCTCTCACTTTCTGTTTCCTTTTTGCTCTCTCTCCCTCTCTCTATTTATGTCTGTTTTTTTCTATCTGTCTCTCTTTATCCCTCTCTTTCTGTCAATGTCCCCCCCCTCGGTCTCGCTCGCTCTCTCTCTCTGTCAGTGTAGCAATAGTACTGGTGTGCCCGCTGCTTGTAAAACCCGATACAGACAGACCACTCCACAGTCTCAATCAGTCCCTGTGAGAAAGAGGTGTCTCAATCTCCCCAGTCCCAACAATTTCACATCATTTGGAGAGGGCTTTGCTATTATTCATTCCCCTTCTCTGAGTATTCATTTTGCAGAGCGGCATGCGCAAGTGACCTTTAACCTCGGGGAGGCACGCGCTGTGATGAGTTTGGTTCTGCCTCTGTCGAGGACGCATTTCAAAGCAACCCGGATTGCGCTTGGCGGCCCGAGGACTTTGACCTACAAGGTCACTTCATGCTGACGAGGGTAGAGGAACGTTGTGGAGCATTTTGGAAAGTTGGGTAGGAAAACAGAAGTAATGAATGGGAATAATATAGGAAGGAAAATTATTAATGGCTGCCTCTCAATGAGATATAAATATTTATGTTTGCTGAAATGGTAACTAGTTTGGGGAGGATGGGACAAGGGGACTGGCTGGTAGGGAGCTCAGGCATTCAGGTAAGGAAATAACAGGAGGATGAAGGTTGGAAGTGGTCAGTTGTAAAGAGGATACCTGGACCTGAGCTTGATGTGGAAGCATAGCAGTGTAATACAGTGTAATCACTGTAGGCTAAATGGGATAGACTGACACGGATATACAGTAATCATCCATACAGGAAGCTGGGTATTATGTTCAATGGGACAGACTCTGCATGTTTTACTGTAATTCATTCTGGACTAAATATCCTCAAAACTGATGAAACTGCAGTTGGATCAAAAAATAGTTTGAGGGACATTGGCTAATTCCTCTATGCTGAGAAAGAAAGCTAGAGTCTTCAATTGGTAAATAAAATATCAATTCGTCCCCACACTACTACCCTTTTTACAATACTGAACTGAACCAAGCCAGGCCAAACTGAGCTGTACTGTGCTGGCCTGGTTACACATCCACCACAGTTGTTACTGGAAGTGCGCTGGAAAGGACTATGTGAAAAGAGAGTTTCTCTGTCATTACAGTATGGTTCAGCGCGATAGCATGAAAATGGCATCTGTGGACAAGAGTGAACTCACGTTCTTGGGGAAGTCTGCCTTCAGCTCTTTGACACCATGGCACCAGTATGCAGCCGTTTTCTCACTGACCAGCTCGATATTGAGGAAGGAGCCCTGTCCGGCGCCGAACACATGACCTGACGTGGTGCCACGCACAATACAGGGAGACATGTTAGTCACTAGGGCCTGTGGGACCTACAATTCTACTGTAACGGTCGTCGTATGAAGAAGGTGTGGACCAAGCGCAGCGTGGGAAGTGTTCATGATTTAATCCAAAAAAACAATCGAACAAAAACAACAAACGAAAGCGAACAGTTCTGTCAGGCAAACAAAACAGCTAAACAGAAAATAACTACCCACAAAAACCATGTGGGAAAAAGCTACCTAAGTATGGTTCTCAATCAGAGACAACGATAGACAGCTGCCTCTGATTGAGAAACACACCCGGCCAAACAACAAAGAAATACAAAACATAGAAAATGAACATAGAATGCCCACCCAAATCACACCCTGACCAAACCAAAATAGAGATATAAAAAGCTCTCTACGGTCAGGGCGTGACATCTACGAATTTCTTCATGGAGCCGAGAGAAATCTTTGCAGTTTTAAAGCTACATTATAATTTTTTTTACAGTGCCCACCCAAGTATTTCAATGGCAGAAAAATCCCTGCAACTGCACAGTATAATTAGGGCTCAGTTTTTCATGTTCAGATCAATTGGTCACAAAAATATCCTGCTAACATGAACAGCATTAAATGACAATGCAAATAGGAAGCAGGTGCATGGTCACTATAATGTCACTATAATGTCACTTCAAAGATACTGGCTTCAGTTGTGAATCTGAATATAATATTTGATTCAAAGCCAATGGGAATAACTATTGAACCTACAGGCCATTCAATAATGCATATCTAGTATGACATACTCCTGCAATTCAATATTTCAATTTAGCTGCTTTTACTTAATGACTGGAGAACCACAATTCATATTCATGATATACAGTTACTTATAGACAATTACTACAGAGGCAATGATATTTGAAGACTGACATTTCTTTCTGCTCTGGTTACTATTACCAATTAGTAGCGACCAATTTGCATAATCTAATTAAACAACAAGTCCATATCAAGCAATTACAGTATAGCACACTAATATATGTAATGATATTTGGTTTATGTAGTATCTATAGACCATAGATAGAAAAAAATGACATTAATGATTGTAATGCAGACATAATCTGCAATAGTTTTTTTATAATCCTAAACAAATGCTATTGTGGAGAAATAATAGAAGCATCACAGCCAACAGTTGTTTCCCCGTGAGCATGTATCTGTTTCCTGTAATATCTGCTGTGTTCACTGCCTCTTTACGTTCATTGCCCCGTGGATGTATCCACGGATGTATCCACGGGGCAATGTTTCATGGATTTAGCTCGGCACTGCATTGTGAGTTAAGTCAACTACATATGAAGGCAGCTCTCTGCTACCTAACCCTGATGAAGTGCAAGACAAGTAAGGACAAATTGTGTAAAGTCGGTGAGTATAAAGGAATCAGAATGAGATTGATAAAGATCTGGACAGACGTGAGAGCCACGTTTCGATGAACAAACAGGATGATGAGTGAATGGTTCATTGCATGTAGTCCTGTTCTTGAGATGTTCTTGTCTATTTTTGTTTGTACACACAAAAACACACAGACAAGAACACACACACACACACACACACACACACACACACACACACACACACACACACACACACACACACACACACACACACACACACACACACACACACACACACACACACACACACACACCTTAATATAATACATGCACCTGTGAAGAAAATGTTGCCAGTAACACTATCCTCTGTCCATTACCACAGGCTAACCTATATAACAACAACCCATCCATATGTACTAGGGCCCTCAACAAGGATTCACATACTATAGGTTACTGGGTCCTTGGTGTTTTCTGTTAACCATTGGGCACTAATCTATCCCCACAACCCTTCATGAAAAGAGAACCAACACGATAAAGAGAGATCAAATATCATTGCCAAGACGATAGCTCCTCCAACACAGAGGCGACCAATGATTGGCTGCCGGCCATGAGGAGGCACATTCGAGGTAATTACCAAACAGCGGTTACTTACACGGTCTCTTCCCTCAAGACCCTTTCCATTCTATCTGCAGGGAGAAGAAACACGAGAGAGAAAGAAAGAGATAGCGAGAGAGAAGAAAAACATCCACCCTCAAATATTTGTTTCAGTTTTTCAATTGCACACCACTTGGCCCTAGCTGACACAGAAAACCATTCGACCACAATTATCTCTATGACTACAGCCATCATTATTGCAGGAGAAAGTGATGTACGTGGCCGGGGGAGGTGGTGGATGCTAGTAAGGGAAAAATGCTTCTTCCTCTCTCTCTCTCTCTCTCTCTCTGTCTCCTACTCTTTATGGCAAGTTTAAAACTTATTATGGCTGAGATCCCGTTAATGGGATCCACTTGACAACAGCCAGTGAAAGTGCAGGGCGCCAAATTCAAACAACAGAAATCTCATAATTAAAATTCCTCAAACATACAAGTATTATACACCATTTTAAAGATAAACTTGTTAATCCCACCACAGTGTCCGATTTCAAAAAGGCTTTACGACAAAAGCATACCATGCGATTATGTTAGTTCAGCACCTAGTCACAGAAATATACAGCAATTTTTCCAGCCAAAGAGAGGAGTCACAAAAAGCAGAAATAGAGATAAAATGAATCACTAACCTTTGATGATCTTCATCAGATGACACTCATAGGACTTCATGTTACACAATACATGTATGTTTTGTTCGATAAAGTTCATATTTATATCCAAAAATCTCAGTTTACATTGGCGCTTTATGTTCAGTAATGTGTTGCTTCCAAAACATCCAGTGATTTTGCAGAGAGCCACATCAATTTACAGAAATACTCATAATAAACATTGATAAAAGATACACGTGTTATGCATGGAACTATAGATAAACTTCACCTTAATGCAACCGCTGTGTCAGATTTAAAAAAAGCTTTACGGAAAAAGCACACCATGCAATAATCTGAGTACAGCACTCAGAGACCAAAACAAGCCATACAGATACCCGCCATGTTGTGGAGTCAACAGAAGTCAGAAATAGCATTATAAATATTCACTTACCTTTGATGATCTTCATCAGAATGCACTCCCAGGATTCCCGGTTCCACAATAAATGTTTGTTTTGTTCGATAAAGTCCATCATTTATGTCCAAATCCCTCTTTTTTGTTCGGGCCTTTAGTTCACAAATCCAAATTCACGAGGCGCAGGCCAGACGAAAAGTCAAAAAGTTCCATTACAGTTCGTAGAAACATGTCAAACGATGTATAGAATCATTCTTTAGGATTTTTTTTATCATAAATCTTCAATAATGTTTCAACAGATAATTATTTTGTCTTTAGAAAGGTAAAGGAACGCAGCTAACTCTCACGGGCGCGCCTGACTGAGCTCATGGCCTTCTGCCAGACACCTCAGTCAAACAGCTCTTATTCTCTCCCCCTTCACAGTAGAAGCCCGAAACGAGGTTTTAAAGACTGTTGACATCTAGTGGAAGCCGTAGGAAGTGCAATATGACCCCATAGACACTGTATATTGGATAGGCAAAGACTTGAAAACCTACAAACCTCAGATTTCCCACTTCCTAGTTGAATTTTTTTCTCAGGTTTTTGCCTGTCATATGAGTTCTGTTATACTCACAGACATCATTCAAACAGTTTTAGAAACGTCAGAGTGTTTTCTATCCAAATCTACTAATAATATGCATATCTTAGCTTCTGGGCCTGAATAGCAGGCAGTTTACTCTGGGCACCTTATTCATCCAAGCTACTCAATACTGCCCCCAGCCACAAGAAGTTAAATCACTCTCTTTTTGTTTTTAGTGGTCCACTTGTTTCCCTGTTCTGTCCGGTGCTGGTGGCTGACTTGTCAGCCACCAGCCACTTGTCAGCCAGGTCAAGAAGAATGAAACATTATAGTCAAAGAGTGGAGACAACAGTTCAATCAATACCTTAACCTATAGATCTGGTGCTACCATGTTATACCTATAGGTGAATTATTACATTAGTTTATTGGTCTGTCAACTAATTTAATGTCTGATGATGTCACTAGGTAGGCCAAACCTCCATCCTACCAAACCAGGCTGACATTTCAAGTGGTGTTTTCAAGCAGCTCTTATCACAATTTTCACAATTTAACAGTATTATGACAACCACATAGTGTGGAAATATACAGTACCAGTCAAACGTTTGAACACACCTACTCATTCAAGGGTTTTTCTTTATTTTTACTATTTTCTACATTGCAGAATAATAGTGAAGACATCGAAACTACGAAATAATACATATGGAATCATGTAGTAACCAAAAAAGTGTTAAACAAATCCAAATATATTTTAGATTTAGATTCTTCAAAGTAGCCCCCCTTTGCCTTGATGACAGCTTTGCGCACCCTTGGCATTCTCTCAACAAGCTCCATGAGGAATGCTTTTCCAACAGCCTTGAAAGAGTTCCCACATATGCTGACCACTTGCTGGCTGCTTTTCCTTCAGTCTGCGGTCCAGCTCTTCTCAAACCTCAAATGGGTTGAGGTTGGGTGATTGTGGAGGCCAGGTCATCTGATGCAGCACCCCATTACTCTCCTTCTTAGTCAAATAGCCCTTACACAGCCTGGAGGTGTGTTTTGGGTCATTGTCCTGTTGAAAAATGAATTATAGTCCCACTAAGCACAAACCAGATGGGAATCCGTATCACTGCAGAATGCTGTGGTAGCCATGCTGGTTAAGTGTGCCTTGAATGCTAAATAAATCACTGACAGTGTCACCAGCAAAGCACCCCCACACCATCACACCTCACACATGTGGAGATCATCTGTTCACCTACTCTGCGTCTCACCAAAAAATCACACATTTGGACTCATCAGACCAAAGGACAGATTTCCACCAGTCTAATGTCCATTGCTTGTGTTTCTTGGCCCAAGCAAGTCTCTTCTTCTTATTGGTGTCCTTTAGTAGTGGTTTCTTTGCAGCAAATCGACCATGAAGGCCTGATACACGCAGTCTCCTCTGAACAGTTGATGTTGAGATGTGTCTGTTACTTGAACACTTTGAAGCTGTCACAGCGTTCCTTTTATGAGACCCTTTTATGTCTCTACAGGTATCCCTCGTTTATCGCGGGGGTTACGTTCCGAAAATGACCCGCGATAAGTGAAATCCGCGAAATAGAAAACTTTTTTTTTTTTTCAATTAGCAACTATTACATGTATACAAATACAGTGACTCACGTGTAGGCCGTTTCACTGCTCTTCAGAGCGTTTCGTCGACATTATGGGTTTAGGAGATGTTCGAAATTACAAGATAATTTGGCCAACTTAATGTAAATTTGCCAAGCTGTTTTATGTACGTACACATAACTGCACGAGACGACAAAATGATAGCACAATTCGTAGCATGTTTTGATACAAGAAGCGGGAGTGAGTTTTTAGCGAATCAGAATGCAGAGCACAATGCACCAAAAAAAAAAAAAAATGCATTATGAAAATCCGCGAAATAGCGAATCCGCGATAAGTGAACCGCGAAGTGGCGAGGGATCACTGTATTTGGTTTGGTCAGGGTGTGATTTGGGGTGGGCATTCTATGCTTTGTTTTTCTATGTTTCTTTATTTCTATGTTTTGGCCGGGTATGGTTCTCAATCAGGGACAGCTGTCTAGCGTTGTCTCTGATTGGGAATCATACTTAGGTATCCCTTTTCCCCTCCTTTCAGTGTGGGTAGTTGAATTTTGTTAGTGGCACTATAGCCCTGTAAGCTTCACGGGTTGTTTCTTTGTTTGTTGTTTTGTTGGTGACATTTTAAATAAAAATAAAAAGGAACACTCACCATGCTGCACTATGGTCCATTTCATTCGAAGGCCGTGACAGAAGCATTTATTTGGTCTGCAATTTCTGAGGTGCATTTATCTCTAATGAAGTTATCCTCTGCAGCAGAGGTAACTCTTAGTCTTCTTTTCCTGTGGAGGTACTCAGGAGAGCCAGTTTCATCGTAGCGCTTGTTGGTTTTTGCAACTGCACTTGAAGAAACTTTCAAAGTTCTTGAAATTTTCCGAATCGACTGACCTTCATGTCTTAAAGTAATGATGGACTGTCATTTTTCGTTACTTATTTGAGCTGTTCTTTCCATAATATAGATGTGGTCTTTCACCAAATAGGGCTATCTTCTGTATACCACCCCTACTTTGTCACAACACAACTGATTGGCTCAAACGCACTAAGAAGGAAAGAAATTCTACAA
The DNA here is from genome assembly GCF_029448725.1 of Salvelinus fontinalis. Classification (NCBI taxonomy): domain Eukaryota; kingdom Metazoa; phylum Chordata; class Actinopteri; order Salmoniformes; family Salmonidae; genus Salvelinus; species Salvelinus fontinalis. The sequence goes on along the minus strand of NC_074690.1, from coordinate 21,948,326 downwards.
ATGTACTTTTAATGCATTCTAGGTGACTACCTCATGAAGCTGTTTGAGAGAATGCCAAGCGCGTGTAAAGCTGTCATCACTTTGAAGAATCTCAAATCTAAAATATCTTTACATATTTGTAACACTTTTTTGGTTACTACATGATTCCATATGTGTTATATCATAGTTTTGATGTCTTCACTATTATTCTTCAATGTAGAACTTTGACTGGTACAGTTAACAAAACTCAGGAAAACCACATTTTGACTGAACTGGGTCTTTAAGCAATGTTTAGTTATGTAAAGCGCCTTCAGAAAGTATTCACACTCCTTGACTTTTTCCCCGTTTTGTCACAGCATGATTTAAAATGGATTACATTTAGATTTTTTTGTCACTGGCCAACACACAATACCCCATAATGTGAAAGTGGAATTATGTTTTTTTAATTGTTTATTATTATTAATTAATTAAAAATGAAAGCTGAAATGTCTTGAGTTAATAAGTATTCAACCCCTTTGTTATGGCAAGCCTAAATAAGCTCAGGAGTAAAAATGTGCTTAACAAGTCACATAATAAGTTGCATGGATTCACTCTGTGTGCAATAATAGTGTTTAACATCATTTTTAAATAACTACCTCATCTCTGTATCCCACACATACAATTATCTGTAAGAAATCCCTCAGGCGAGCAGTGAATTTCAAACACAGATTCAACCACAAAGACCAAGGAGGTTTTCCAACGCCTTGCAAAGAAGGGCACCTATTGGTAGATGAGTAAAAAGAAAGGAAGACAAGCGTTTCCAATTACATCATCAACCAATTAGTAGGTTAAAAAACAATAGGTTAAAAAACGCATGATTCACAGCGATGATGCTATTGGAAACACATAGCTTCCTCTATCTTTTCTTCCACAAAACATAGAAACGTTCCATTTTCGCAGATGTGAAAAAATCTAGCAATTCACTTTCTGTCTGAATACAAAGTGATATGTTTGGGGCAAATCCAATGGAACACATTACGGACTACCACTCTTCATATTTTCAAGCATAGTGTTTTCTGCATCATGTTAAGAGTATTCCTGTAATCATTAAAGACTGGAGAGTTTTTCTGGATAAAGAATAAACTGAATAGAGCTAAGCACAGGCATAATCCTAGAGGAAAACCTGTTTAAGTCTGCTTTCCACCAGACACTGGGAAATTATCCTTCAGCAGGACAATAACCTAAAACACAAGGCCAAATCTACAATGGAGTTGCTTACCAAGAAGGCAGTGACTATGCCTGAGTGGCCAAGTAACAGTTTAGACTTAAATCTAATTAAAATTCTATGGCAATACCTGAAATGTGTAACGGTCCTGACCTGTTTTATGTTGTTTTTGTATGTGTTTAGGTCAGGGCATGTGTTTTGGGTGGGCAGTCTATGTTATCTGTTTCTATGTTGGTTTTGGTTGCCTGGTATGGCTCTTAATTAGAGGCAGGTGTTTTGCGTTCTCCTCTAATTAAGAGTCATATTTAGGTAGGGTGTTCTCACTGTTTGTTTGTGGGTGATTGTCTCCTGTGTCTGTGTCGATGTTACACCATACGGGATTGTTTCGGTTTGTTCGTGCGTTTTTGTAGTAAGTACTTGTTCGTTCGTTCTGCGTGTGTTATGTCAGTTCGTCGTACTAGTCTGTCTATTTTCGTTTTGTTATTTTGTTAGTTTATTCAAGTATAGTTTGTTTCGTTTTGTCTTATAAATAAACTCATCATGTTTTCACAACCCGCTGCGCCTTGGCTCGATCACTACACCTCCTCTTCTTATGAAGAGAGAGAGGAACGCCGTTACAAAATGGTTTTCTAGCAATGATCAACAACCAATTTGACAGAGCTTGAAAATTTAAAAAATAATTATTGGCAAATGTTGCACAATCCAGGTGTGGAAAGCTTTTAGAGACTTACCCAGAGACGTGCAGCTGTGTGAATACTTATCTAGGGGGTGTAAATACTTATGTAAATGAAATATTTCTGTATTTCATAAAAAAAAAAAAAAAAAATTGTCATTGTATTTTGTGTAGATGGGTGAGAAAAAGTAAATTTAATTCATTTTAAATTTAGGCTGTAACACAACAAAATGTGGAATAAGTCAAGGTGTATGAATACTTTCTGAAGACACTGTATCTGGCATTAGAGGAAGGGTAGAGCGCATATAATACATAGGGAGGCGATTTTGTCTATTTTCTTCTGATTTCTGATTTCTTAGGCAAGTGACATGCGTGTTAATTTACTTATTACAGTTTTTTTTTCTCCATACGCCACCTTGATCTATGAGTTCTTCATAAAACATCTGAATCTAATCATCCTCCTCTTTTTCATCTTATGTGGTTTCATGACCCTGTAAGTTCCATTTAGAGGGAGAGGCATGCATACTCACGGTCTTGGCAGTGGACAGAGTTTCTAAGGGCTGTGGAAAATTGCTTTCAATATCTAGTTTTTCTCTTTTAATCAGAGCCGCTGGAGCATTGCAGCATTCAGCACCTGAAAAGACATGCTTAGGTATGACCTGAAGTTGTCATCTTTTAAAATCAGACCCTTTATTCATGCTCCCCATGTTTCAAACTTTTTTGGCACCTTTTGGAAATATTCTGAGATATTCAAATATTCTGAAACTATAGAATAAAAAGAAAGCTTTGAATGACATTTAACGGCAAGGTGCTGAAAGTGTACAATTGAGATTCGCATATCATTTGAAACCTTATCTTGCCACACACAAGGTAGTGTGAGCATTCTTCGAGTGAAAATGTCATTTTGTGACCTACCTCCCTGATGGTATCATAAACAGGGACATATTATGGACAATTTATACCACTAAGTATATAAGTACTAATTCATTTGGAAATGACTGCAGGAGAAATATAAGTGCCCTTGCCAAAGGGACTAAGTGGCCATAATTGACATACTAATCATCAAGTGCCCTTACAGGAGAACAAACGCATGGTGACTTCAGTGATTTTCTAAAAGCCTGGTCATACGATGCACTCAATGACCTAAAATGTACAAATAGAGGCTTTGAAAAGGCATTTAACCCCATCTGAAGCTAAACCTCCGAACAGTTAAAAAACAAAGTCAACAAAGTCAAAAAATAAACCAAGATTGACATGTTTCTTGTTTTTTTTAAGCTGACGCAAATAATACACTTAACGCAATTAGCAAACTACCAGGCCTAAATGACTAAGAGCTTTTAATTAAAAGATGACTCATACAGCAAAACATCTAAGAATGTAGCACTCAAATAAAAAACGCCCACTAGTAATATACATGCAATAAAAACTGTTTTTATTACTGTAAATCTATAAAGTTCTGGCATCTATAAAGTTCTTCCCACTCACTGGTAAGTAGGCAGACTTTCAAAACCATAGAATTACCAATAATGTTAATCTCTCACCTGTACATTTAGACCTGCTTTTCTTATTATGATTTAAGTCTCACAGATAAACTGTGAGTCAGTGTGACAGGGTTTAGGTGCTAGGCAGAGTTTAATTTAGCAAACAGATTCAGTTTTCAGGGACATTGAAAAAGTGACACTTACAAAAAGATTATTATTTTGACAAGGCAAGAAAAACACTAGTTTAGTTTCAATAAGACCATAGCATTTGTAGGAGAATACATTTAGAAAATCAAACGCGTGCGAGTTTTTGCTTCTGTGAGTGTGTGAGTTTTTGCGAGTATCCACGTGCCTATTTATGTAACACTATGAAGTTACCCCCCGTGTAGCCAAATAGCCAGCAGCAGGGGAGACCTCTGGGAGGAGGAGGAGCCACCCACGCTGTGTCCCCAAGGGGAAATCTGCACACATAATAAATTGTCACTAATTTCCAGAAGATGGCAGCCTAGTCTCTGGCCCTGTATCAATTTCCCACCTCCTCCTGCCTTCTGAACAGACGAGGCCATGAGAGACAGAGTGGGAAGATGCTCACTGCTCACTCCTGATGGTAAGCAGGCAGCAGATGGACAGTACAGATGGGAGAGGCTGGGGTATAATATAAACATGGAGGACATCTAGAAGCTGGATGTTGACTAGAGAACACACCCCCAGACTGAAATATTTAAGGGATCAAGCTGAATTTAATCGGAATAAGGATACGATCATATGGAGTGGCAGGTAGCCTAGTGGTTAGAGCGTTGGACTAGTAAATAAAGGTTATTTAAAATAAAATATAAATCACCATTGCACAGCACACTGCCCTATCCCATCTGGACAAGAGAAATACCTATGTAAGAATGCTGTTCATTGACTAAGCTCAGCTTTCAACACCATAGTGCCCTCCAAGATCATCAATAAGCTCGGGGGCCCTGGGATTGGACCCCGCCCAGTGCAACGGGGTCCTGTACTTCCTGACGGTTCGACCCCAGGTGGTGAAGGAAGGCAACAACACCTCTGCTACGCTGATACTCAAAATGGGGGGCCCACAAGGGTGCGTGATCAGTCCCCTCCAGTATTCCCTGTTCACCCAAGCACGACTCCAACTTAATCAAGTTTGCAGATGACACAAAAGTGGTAGGCCTGATTACCAACAATGACGAGACCGCCTACAAAATAACCTCTCCCTCAATGTCAACAATATGAAGTAGCTGATCGTGATATCTCAAAGTGCTGTACAGAAACCCAGCCTAAAACCCCAAACAGCAAGCAATGCAGGTGTAGAAGCACGGTGGCTAGGAAAAACTCCCTAGAAAGGCCAAAACCTAGGAATAAACCTAGAGAGGAACCAGGCTATGAGGGGAGGCCAGTCCTCTTCTGGCTGTGCCGGGTAGAGATTATAACAGAACATGGCCAAGATGTTCAAATGTTCATAAATGACCAGCATGGTCAAATCATAATAATCATAGTAGTTGTCAAGGGTGCAACAAGTCAGCACCTCAGGAGTAAATGTCAGTTGGCTTTTCATAGCCGATCATTGAGAGTATCTCTACCGCTCCTGATGTCTCTAGAGAGTTGAAAACAGCAGGTCTGGGACAGGTAGCACGTCTGGTGAACAGGTCAGGGTTCCATAGCCGCAGGCAGAACAGTTGAAACTGGAGCAGCAGCACAGCCAGGTGGACTGGGGACAGCAAGGAGTCTTCATGCCAGGTAGTCCTGAGGCATGGTCCTAGGGCTCAGGTCCTCCGAGAGAGAGAAAGAAAGAAAGAAAGAAAGAATTAGAGAGAGCATACTTAAATTCACACAGGACACTGGATAAGACAGGAGAAATACTCCAGATATAACAGACTGACGCTAGCCCCCAACACATAAACTACTGCAGCATAAATACTGGAGGCTGAGACAGGAGGGGTCAGGAGACACTGTGGCCCTATCCGATGATACCCCCGGACAAGGCCAAACAGGCAGGATATAACCCCACCCACTTTGCCAAAGCACAGCCCCCACACCACTAGAGGGATATCTTCAACCCCCAACTTACCATCCTAAGACAAGGCCGAGCATAGCCCACAAAGATCTCCGCCACGGCACAACCCGGGGGGGGGGGGCGCCAACCCAGACAGGTACACCACGTCAGCGACTCAACCCACTCAAGTGACGCACCCCTCCTAGGAACGGTATGGAAGAGCACCAGTAAGCCAGTGACTCAGCCCCCGTAATAGGGTTAGAGGCAGAGAATCCCAGTGGAGAGAGGTGCATCAAAGATGGGACCGAGAGAATGAGAAACAGCTTCTATCTCGAGGCCATCAGACTGTTGTATAGTCACCACTAGCCAGCCTCCGCCCAGTACACTGACCTGAACTTTAGTCTGTTACTAGCCGGCTACCACCTGATACTCTACCATGCACCTTAGAGACTGCTGCCCTATGTACAGTGCATTCTGAAAGTATTCAGACCCCTTGACTTTACTACATTTTGTTACTTTACATCCTTATTCTAAAAAGGATTAAATTAATTGTTTTCCTCATCAATTTACACACAATACCCCATAATGACAAAGTGAAAGCAGAAATACCTTTTTACATAAGTATTCAGACCCTTTGCTACGAGACTTGAAATTGAGCTCAGGTGCATCCTGTTTCCATTGATCATCCTTCAGATGTTTCTACAACTTGATTGGGGTCTACCTGTGGTAAATTCAATTGATTGGACATGATTTGGAAAGGCCCACACCTGTCTATATAATGTCCCACAGTTAACAGAGCATGTCAGATCAAAAAGCAAGCCATGAGGTCGAAGAAATTGTTCGTAGAGCTCCGAGATAGGATTGGGTCGAGGCAAAAATCTGGGTAAGGGTACCAAAAAATATCTGCAACACTGAAGGCCCCAAGAACACAGTGGCCTCCATCATTCTTAAATGGAAGAAGTTTGGAACCACCAAGACACTTCCTAGAGCTGGCTGCCCGGCCAAACTGAGCAAACAGGGGAGAAGGGCCTTGGTCATGGAGGTGACCAAGAACCCGATGGTCACTCTGACAGAGCTCTAGAGTTCCTCTGTGGAGATGGGAGAACCTTCCAGAAGGACAACCATCCCTGCAGCACTCCACCAATCAGGCCTTTATGGTAGAGTGGCCAGGCGGAAGCCAACCCTCAGTAAAAGGCACATGACAGCCCACTTGTAATTTTCCAAAAGGCACCTGAAGACTCTCAGACCATGAGAAACAAGATTCTTTGGTCTGATGAAATCAAGATTGAACTCTTTGGCCTGAATGTCAAGCGTCACGTCTGGAGGAAACCAGACACCATCCCTACGGTGAAGCATTGTGGTGGCATCATCATGCTGTTAGTATTAGCCTAGCACAGAGATGAGAAGCATTTTTTTGCTGCTTTTTATGGAAACCCAAAGGAGTCATACCTAACCGTCCCAGTGGCTTTCCATAGCCCCCCTACACACAACGCTGAACGCTCTGTCCATCGTGCTGACACAGCACAGCGGAGACATATCTTTTTTGGGGGGCATCAACCTGTCACTCAATCATTTACATTTTTTATATAGGGACATAAAACTAAATCTGAGGGGGCACAACTTTCAACTGAGGGGCTAAGCCTCCTTTAGCCCTCTTGTGGAGCGGGATACAACACACACACACAACACTGTTGTTCTACTATATACTATTTATTCCACTGCGTGACCAAGCCACTACCCACTTTATATTTGTAAATCCAGTGTAATACAGACCACTGTTCCGCGGGCGCCGAAGACAAGGATGTAGATTAAGGCAGCCCCCCCCCCCCCGCAGCTCTCTGATTGAGAGGGGTATGGTTAAATGCAGAAGACCCATTTTTATTTTATTTTATTTTTTATTATTTTTTATTTAGCCTTTATTTAACTAGGCAACTCAGTTAAGAGCAAATTCTTATTTACAATGACGGCCTAGGAATAGTGGGTTAACTGCCTTGTTCAGGGGCAGAACGACAGTTGAATACATTCAGTTGGAAAACTGACTAGGTATCCCCCTTTCCCTTTCCATTATTACTACCTCTTTTATTACTTCTACCATTTGTTATTTTTGACTTGACTCTTTTTATTGTTATTATTGTTATCGACTGATGTAATGTATTGTTGAGGGAGCTAGCACATAAGCACTTCACTGCACTTTTTATACCTGCTGGAAACGGTGTACGACGAATACATATTGATTTGAGAAAGAGAGGAAAATATTTGTCTACTAGGCAGGGATGCCAATCCTGGCATACCGTGAAGTATGTGCTTATTCCCAAGTTAGCTACATAGAATGGGAGAGAGTTCATGCCAACTATGACCAATAAGTAAAATGTCACACAAAGTGCAGAGCTTGGAGTTAAGCCACTATTACCACCGTCTGAGGGCGGCCTGTGTGACACGCCTTGTTATTCGTAGCAACTCATATGAGATCTACATCCAGTATCTCATATCATTGTTTAATGCCAGTGTCTTTTCTGAATCAAAATGGGGTTTAAGTGGTGGGCGTGGCGGGGGCGTAACCATGGACATTTTTAGAGGCCCTCCTGTTGGCCGTAGTCTTTTTGTTTTGCTGTTTTCTGCTATTATACACAATTTGCCATGGTTTATGCTATCTCAGTGACTCAAACATTATAACAAAATCAGTGTGAGCCCCATGCCATGACAGAAATTCTCCTGAATGCATCATTTTGGGAATTTTAGATTCTCCCTGACTGTCTAGCTTTTATATTGGTGAATGTTAGTTCTCAAAGATTTATAAGTCCATTATCATTGCTACGTACATTATATCTGGTTTAGACATTTGAGAAAACACTGACAATTATTTTCCATTTCAAAAAATATTATTATTACTGCTTAGACAGAAGCGGCCCGAAAAAAACACTATTTTTTTCTGCAGAAAAAAACTTGAATGCAAACAACAATTATTTTCTATTCATCTACCTCAGTCCTGTTATCCTCTGCCTCTCCATATCTCTGCATTGCATCTCACACTTACTCCCGTCTTTTATGTCTATCAGTGTCAGTTTCCCAGCTATTCCATCTAGCAGCCACCCAAAGAGACCCAACAAGGAGAATGAATCCATCCACCAACCACTGCCTGCTATTCTAGGCCTACCCTTAATTAACCATCTAGCTTAATTAGACAATTTACTGTGTAATTAGTAGGCAATTAGCTGACATCTCTCTGATCTTTGCAGTACTGACTGCTTTGACAGCTCAGGCTCTGTGATATATACTCTGGGTCCTTGCCAGCCCTTGGCCATTTTCACTTATAGCTTATTGTGGCAGAAATGGCACCTTGTTGATTTGCCTGATTAAATATAATGTAACTGCAGGGGATACACATCTGTTTCATGGCCTGGAACATCCTTCCCATCCCATTTCACCGGTTCTGACCACTGTTGACAGTCTGACGGCACCAATATGAAATGCCAATGATCGTCTAGCGTAATTGCGCTGTAATGACTGCCCATAGGCCTGGAGGGGAGAATGGTGGACGAGGCAGTGTAGCACAAAGCACTAGGATTTACAAAATGGCCTTTTAGGAATGTTAATGTTTGGAGTAAACATCTTAATCCTTACTTGTGATCGTTTAGGTTGATTCTTTATGTGTGTGAGTGTGCATTATCCTGTTGCTTTATCCTGTTGCATGTGTGTGAGGGAGTATACTATTTATTTATGTATGCAGTCTTCAGTAAGCCCATGTTCTAAACAAACACATCTGACTTTACTGTTGCAGTCCTTTATTTCAGGGGAGAGGAAATAATCAGTGTTGTGTAGTGCACAGAGTGAGTGTGTGTGTGTTTTTGTGGGTGATTTGCGTGGTGAGAAGGGTGTTGCATGTACTCCAGTCAATGACCCGCACATGAAACAAAAGAAAACATAATTCATTATCTGTCCTTGTTTATGCTGTTGATGAAAGCCACTCATGACTTCAGTTCAGTTTGATTAGTGAGACCTTCTGGATGACAGCCAAGGCACCCCTCCTTGGGTGGCGTGATGGTCCAGTAAACAGTAAGTATCACACACACACACACACACACACACACACACACACACACACACACACACACACACACACACACACACACACACACACACACACACACACACACACACACACACACACACACACACACACACACACACACACACACAAACATACACACAAGGCTAATTGGGCCCTGAGGGTCCGATCCTTCATGGATCTCCTCTGCAGATCTCAGTGTGCTTTAGCAGCTCCACCAGCCATGCATATACAGATCTGTACAGACCCAGCTAATCTACCTGGGACCGTCTCATCACATCTTATCACATTAAGCACCAGCTGGAACTAATCTACCTGGGACCGTCTCATCACATCTTATCACATTAAGCACCAGCTGGAACTAATCTACCTGGGACCATCTCATCACATCTTATCACATTAATCACAAGCTGGAACTAATCTACCTGGGACCGTCTCATCACAGCTTATCACATTAAGTACCAGCTGGAACTAATCTACCTGGGACCGTCTCATCAGATCTCATCACATTAATCACCAGCTGGAACTAATCTACCTGGGACCGTCTCATCCCAACTCGTAACATGAATCACCAGCTGGAACTAATCTACCTGGGACCGTCTCATCACATCTCATCACATTAATCACTAGCTGGAACTAATCTACCTGGGACCGTCTCATCACATCTCATCACATTAATCACCAGCTGGAACTACTCTACCTGGGACCGTCTCATCACATCTCATCACATTAATCACCAACTGGAACTACTCTACCTGGGACCATCTCATCACATCTCATCACATTAATCACCAGCTGGAACTCATCTACCTGGGACCCTCATCACATCTCATCACATTAATCACCGGCTGGACCTGGTCAGTGTCCACGACCGCAACCCATTCAACCGCAGAACAAACTGCTGACTGTCATGTCAGTCGCTGAAGGAGACGAGGTTGAGACAAAGGGTTTACCACCAGGTTTACCAGGGGCTCTGATCTCATCCCAATGTCCTTCATTAACATCCCCTGGTAGAAGCAACCCTCATCAGAGGGAAAAAAGTATTAACATATGCAATGTAGTTCATTAATTATAATTAATGGAAGTGCCGCCTGCAAGTTTAAGCGTAAAGGCCTCCACTGTATCGTGCCATACAGCAATTAGCTATTCCGGGCACGCTCTGCATTGGGATATTTCCATATCCACTGTGACAATCGCGCTGTGTGCCCTGAATGCTATCGACGAGAAGCGGCTGGGGCGTTGTGATCGGGGGGAGAGCTTGGCGGGCGAGGGGAGAACAGGATATTAAAAAGTCCCTCATGTTCAGGGTATAATGACGGCAGAGAGAAGCGCTGTTGACACTGAGGTTCTTCTTTATCCTTCTTGGGGAGAGAGACAGGAGAGGCTCAGTGCAATAATTTGACACACAAAGCACACAATAGAGAGCAATATGATTTCTGTTTACTGCGATATGAGCTGGGAATGAGCTGCTGCACTGCTGGTAAGCAGGAGATACTGGGGAATAGCAAGGCACGTTGCTGGTAAGCAGGAGATACTGGGGAATAACAAGGCATGTTGCTGGTAAGCAGGAGATACTGGGGAATAGCAAGGCATGTTGATGGTAAGCAGGAGATACTGGGGAATAACAAGGCATGTTGCTGGTAAGCAGGAGATACTGGGGAATAGTAAGGCATGTTGCTGGTAAGCAGGAGATACTGGGGAATAGCAAGGCACGTTGCTGGTAAGCTTGAGATACTGGGGAATAGTAAGGCATGTTGCTGGTAAGCAGGAGATACTGGGGAATAGCAAGGCATGTTGCTGGTAAGCAGGAGATACTGGGGAATAACAAGGCACGCTGCTGGTAAGCAGGAGATACTGGGGAATAACAAGGCATGTTGCTGGTAAGCAGGAGATACTGGGGAATAGCAAGGAACGCTGCTGGTAAGCAGGAGATACTGGGGAATAACAAGGCATGTTGCTGGTAAGCAGGAGATACTGGGGAATAGCAAGGAACGCTGCTGGTAAGCAGGAAATACTTGGGAATAACAAGGCATGTTGCTGGTAAGCAGGAGATACTGGGGAATAACAAGGCATGTTGCTGGTAAGCAGGAGATACTGGGGAATAACAAGGCATGTTGCTGGTAAGCAGGAGATAATGGGGAATAACAAGGCATGTTGCTGGTAAGCTTGCGATACTGGGGAATAGCAAGGAACGCTGCTGGTAAGCAGGAGATACTGGGGAATAGCAAGGCATGTTGCTGGTAGGCAGGAGATACTGGGGAATAACAAGGCACGCTGCTGGTAAGCTTGAGATACTGGGGAATAACAAGGCATGTTGCTGGTAAGCAGGAGATACTGGGGAATAACAAGGCATGTTGCTGGTAAGCAGGAGATACTGGGGAATAGCAAGGCATGTTGATGGTAAGCAGGAGATACTGGGGAATAGCAAGGCATGTTGATGGTAAGCAGGAGATACTGGGGAATAACAAGGCATGTTGCTGGTAAGCAGGAGATACTGGGGAATAGTAAGGCATGCTGCTGGTAAGCAGGAGATACTGGGGAATAGCAAGGCATGTTGCTGGTAAGCAGGAGATACTGGGGATTAACAAGGCACGCTGCTGGTAAGCAGGAGATACTGGGGAATAACAAGGCATGTTGCTGTAAGCAGGAGATACTGGGGAATAGCAAGGAACGCTGCTGGTAAGCAGGAGATACTGGGGAATAACAAGGCATGTTGCTGGTAAGCAGGAGATACTGGGGAATAGCAAGGAACGCTGCTGGTAAGCAGGAGATACTTGGGAATAGCAAGGCATGTTGCTGGTAAGCAGGAGATACTGGGGAATAACAAGGCATGTTGCTGGTAAGCAGGAGATACTGGGGAATAGCAAGGAACGCTGCTGGTAAGCAGGAGATACTGGGGAATAACAAGGCATGTTGCTGGTAAGCAGGAGATACTGGGGAATAGCAAGGAACGCTGCTGGTAAGCAGGAGATACTTGGGAATAGCAAGGCATGTTGCTGGTAAGCAGGAGATACTGGGGAATAACAAGGCATGTTGCTGGTAAGCTTGAGATACTGGGGAATAGCAAGGCATGTTGCTGGTAAGCAGGAGATACTGGGGAATAACAAGGCACGTTCCTGGTAAGCTTGAGATACTGGGGAATAGCAAGGCATGTTGCTGGTAAGCTTGCGATACTGGGGAATAGCAAGGCATGTTGCTGGTAAGCAGGAGATACTGGGGAATAACAAGGCACGCTGCTGGTAAGCAGGAGATACTGGGGAATAACAAGGCACGCTGCTGGTAAGCAGGAAATACTGGGGAATAGCAAGGCATGTTGCTGGTAAGCAGGAGATACTGGGGAATAGCAAGGCATGTTGCTTGTAAGCAGGAGATACTGGGGAATAGCAAGGCATGTTGCTGGTAAGCAGGAGATACTGGGGAATAGTAAGGCATGTTGCTGGTAAGCAGGAGATACTGGGGAATAGCAAGGCATGTTGCTTGTAAGCAGGAGATACTGGGGAATAGCAAGGCATGCTGCTGGTAAGCAGGAGATACTGGGGAATAGTAAGGCATGTTGCTGGTAAGCAGGAGATACTGGGGAATAGCAAGGCATGTTGCTTGTAAGCAGGAGATACTGGGGAATAGCAAGGCATGTTGCTGGTAAGCAGGAGATACTGGGGAATAGCAAGGCATGCTGCTGGTAAGCAGGAGATACTGGGGAATAGCAAGGCATGCTGCTGGTAAGCAGGAGATACTGGGGAATAGCAAGGCTTGTTGCTGGTAAGCAGGAGATACTGGGGAATAGCAAGGCATGTTGCTGGTAAGCAGGAGATACTGGGGAATAGTGAGGCATGTTGCTGGTAAGCAGGAGATACTGGGGAATAGCAAGGCATGCTGCTGGTAAGCAGAAGATACTGGGGAATAACAAGGTACGTGACACTAGCATCGACCAGTGGTACGGAGTGAAAATAACTGACACAATGCTACTGTACATGTGGCAAGAATCACTGAGTGGTCACTGAGTGACTCTTGCCACTACAACATAAAGAGACTTGAAAACCAAGTCCAACGTGTTTTAATGTATTTGTATTTGTTGAAAATACATCTGTAAGTTTAATGTGATTAGGGTGTTTCCAATGCTCAAGGACATTTACAGGTTAGTTAGGTACTAAGGCACAGCAGGATCTACACAGCAAATGCCTTGGAATGTCGACTCATCTTGACTTTTAAGACCACTTTTGTGATAAAAAACTGCCCAAAAAACGTTGATTTGATTTGAGGGTGAACTATCCCCAGACTGGAGCTTTAAAAAGTGTTTAAAGGGATGGAGGCAGGCTAGTTGTAACTGTAATATGCACTCCGGATATCAAATATATATATTTAATATACTGTAGTAACCATGTATCATGTAGTAACCAAAAAGTGTTAAACAAATCAAAATATATTTTATATTTTATACTCTTCAAAGTAGCTGTCACACCCTGGCCTTAGTTATCTTTGTTTTCATTATTATTTTAGTTAGGTCAGGGTGTGACATGGGGAAGTTTGTGTGTTTTTTTGTATTGTCTAGGGTGTTGTATGTTTTAGGGGGTTTAGTAGAGGAGATGGTTTAGTGTTCAGTGTAGGTGTCTAGGAAAGTCTATGGTTGCCTGAATTGGGTCTCAATTAGAGACAGCTGGTTATTGTTGTCTCTGATTGGGGGCCATATTTAAGGCAACCATAGGCTTTAGCTTTTTGTGGGTAATTGTCTGTGTCTAGGTGTAGTGGTTGTGTCAGCACTATCTAGATTTATAGCTTCACGGTCGTCTGTTTGTTGTTTTGTTTCATTTTTTCTTCTTAAAAATAAAAGAGAAGATGTATTTTCAACACGCTGCGCCTTGGTCCTCTCTCAGTCCCGTTGACGATCGTGACAGTAGCCACCCTTTGCCTTGATGACAGCTTTGCACACTCTTGGCATTCTCTCAACCAGCCTCACCTGGAATGGTTTTCCAATAGCCTTGAAGGAGTTTCCACATATGCTGAGCACTTGTTGGCTGCTTGTCCTTCCCTCTGCGGTCCATCTCATTCCAAACCATCTCAATTGGTCCAATTGCTGCAGAATGCTGTGGTAGACATGCTGGTTATGTGTGCGCTGAATTCAAAATGAATCACTGACAGTGTCACCAGCAAAGGACCCCCACACCATCCCACCTCCTCCTCCATGCTTCATGTGGGAATCACACATGTGGAGATCATCCGTTCACCTACTCTGCGTCTCGCAAAGACACGGCAGTTGAAACAAAAATCTCAAATCTGGACTCATCAGACGAAAGGACAGATTTCCACCGGTCTAATGTCCCCTGCTTGTGTGTCTTGGCCCAAGCAAGTCTCTTCTTCTTATTGGTGTCCTTTAGTAGTATTAGTAGTATTTATTTGGTCTGCAATTTGGTAACTCATTGGTAACATTAGAGGCTGGTAACTCTAATGAACTTATGCTCTGCAGCAGAAATAACTCTGGGTCTTCCTTTCCTGTGGAGGTCCTCATGAGAGCCAGTTTCATCATAGCGCTTGATGGTTTTTGCAACTGCACTTGAAGAAACTTTCAAAGTTCTTGAAATTTTCCGTATTGACTGACCTTCATGTCTTAAAGTAATAATGGACTGTCGTTTCTCTTTGCTTTAACTGAGCTGTTCTTGCCATAATATGGACTTGGTCTTTTACCAAAAAGGGCTATCTTCTGTATACCACCCCTACCTTGTCAAAACACAACTGATTGGCTTAAACGCATTAAGAAGGAAAGAAATTCCACAAATTAACTTGTAACAAGGCACACCTGTTAATTGAAATGCATCCCAGGTGACAACCTCATGAAGCTGGTTGAGAGAATGCCAAGAGTGTGCAAAGCTGTCATCAAGGCAAACGGTGGCTACTTTGAAGAATCTGAAATCTAGAATATTTATAGATTTTTATTAACACTTTTTTAGTTTACTTCATGATTCCATATGTGTTATTTCATAGTTTTGATGTCTTCATTATTATTCTACAATGTAAAAAATATAAAAAATTAAGAAAAACCCTTGAATGAGTATTTGTGTCCAAACTTTTGACTGGTACTGTATCTATATTAAACACTTATAAATCCAAACTCCTAATGAATTCTTCTTAGTTGTTGGACCATCTTCCTGGAGTGGGTTTCTCGAAAAACTGTCACTCTGAGATTAATAGATTAATGTGCTTTTCAGGCAGAAACCAATTTCTTAATTTAATTTGAAAGCTTGGCGAGACTTCCACAATTAGACATAATAGATTTTTTTAACCGGTCTGTTCAGAAAAGGGAAAAAAAAGAGGGGCACATTTTGGCCTTGGCAAATATTCTAACAAATTCTCAACCGTCTAGTTACATATTTCCATTCAATTTTATACAGGAGAATCATTTCTACACCGCAGTTGAACAAAGAAAAGTTGAACTTGATGTTGGCTAAACTTCATCACGTCAAACCTGATGCACTACCCTACTTGTTCTTATAGCGATGCCTTACACAGCTACTTCCTGTTATCCTCTAATCAACGACTGCCAGCGAGAATGAACAGAGCAAACAGATGTTACTGATTCATTTCCCCATCACCAGAATTAGAAAGTAAATTAAAACAAAATATTTTCTGTTGAAGCTCAATAAACAACTCATGGCTTTCGCTCTCTCTCTTCGCTCTCTCTCTCCTTTTCCCATCCTCCTGTCAAGAGCAAATGTTACATTGCTAACAAGTTATATGCATCTTGTTCTAGTGGGAGTGTGTTGGTTTAGATGGAGTCTCTGCCACCTGAATGAAGCTCATTACCGGGGAGTGTGTGTGCATGTGGGGAGCGCTTTATTGCTTTCCGTTATGAGTTATCAGGGCTTTATTAATGCCAGTTGTCTGTGAATGGGGGCTGCTTTAATGTCCCGCGTTATGACTTATCAAAGACTTGGCCAAGGTTAGAGAGGCTCAAAGACAGGACACAGAGACGCGGAACAGTCTGTTCAGAAGGGAGATACTCAACGTTGCTGTAACACCCTGAGACACCGCTGTACGCATGCACACACACACACACACACACACACACACACACACACACACACACACACACACACACACACACACACACACACACACACACACACACACACACACACACACACACACACACACACACACACACACACACACATTTGTAGTTAAGCACATTGCTGTATCTAAGCTTAACAGCAATATAAAAGGCATCGGTATGTGCGTATGTGCTCATGTGCAGGCGTCTGTGTCTCTCCGTTTGTTTCTGTCTGTCTGTACCATGTCCAGTCCGAAGGTCTTGGTGAGAGCAAAGTCCCATCCCTGTTGGCAAGCCCTGTGGATCATGGCCGTGCTAGTGGTGGGGGAGTGCTGGCCAGGCTGAAGTGGTTTGTGAATGTGATGCCACACATCTTCACACTGATGCCCACTGTGTCGATGGCACAGTTGAACAGAGGCGGCGCAGTTGTACTTTCCACCGTCTGGCCATGGAGGGATATGTAGTTACAACGTGTTTTATGAATGCATTATCATCATCATCATCATCATCAACATCAACATCAACATCATCATCAGTTTAGCACTTACTTGCTCAATTCAACTAATTGTATTCGAAATTGAAAGACCATGAATTGTCGATCGTTTGAGCCGGGCTGGGACAACTTCTGGGGCGGCAGGTAGCCTGGCGGGTATGAGCGTTGGGCCAGTAACTGAAAGGTTGCTGGATCAAATCCTCAAGCTGATAAGGTAAAAATCTGTCATTCTGCCCCTGAGCAAGGCAGTCGCCGATGACATGGACATGGATGTTGATTAAGGCAGCCCCCTGCACCTCTCTGATTCAGAGGTTACATGGAGGTACTGGTGGATGTGCCAGGAGGTCTGCTTGCCGTTGTTGTTTGCCAAGTCTACGATGTCTCCGCCAGTGAAAAACCAGGGCTCACTGCTCTGCATGGTCTCAGGGTGCAGGTTTGGGGTGCCCCAGTGGTTCAGCTTGATGGGAGCCATGGCCTTCTGGACTGTTCACAACAAGACATAATAAACATGGTTAATATGACATTATTACAATAGACAGAGAGGTCAGCAGACTGAGGTTGTGTTGTAGTAATACAGGAGCAGAACAATGCATTGTTGTACTGTATAAGACATTACAGGGGGTATACTAGATATACTTGAACTTGATATTAATCAAAGATGGAAAACCCCTGTTACTGTGGTCTCTGCCATATCATCTCAAAGAACCCCAGAACCTTAGTGATACAACTGAGCCCTGCTGCGTTTGTCTTTTCTCTCAGAATTTCCCTCCTATAACCGCAGGAGCACACAGCTTCACGCACACGCACACACACACACGCACACGCACACACACACACACACACATACACACACACACACACACACACACACACACACACACACACACACACACACACACACACACACACACACACACACACACACACACACACACACACACACACACACGCCCTTACTGTGGGGAAGGCTGTGAAGTGTGACATGTCTGAGAGATTCCTGAGATCTCCTTAAATAACATCACTTCTTCCACAGACCCCCACTCTATCTCCATCTCTCTGGAGAAAACTCCACTGGCAGATGCTGATTGCTGAGCTCCATTAGTGAGAGGAATCCATGCTGTCATATGTGCCTCAGTCAGGCATGCACCAAGACTACACACACACACACACACACACACACACACACACACACACACACACACACACACACACACACACACACACACACACACACACACACACACACACACACACACACAATATTTGACCAGTCTATTTAAGAAGAATCCACTCTTATGAAACACACACATTCCAGGAATGTCCATTTATCTTTATGAGCGACAGCGAACACAGATAGAAAATGCTTCATCGTCACGGCGATGGCCCCCTCAGCAGTAAAAAGGACCGGTCGTCTGCCTGTTACCTTGTCATCTAATCATGTTCTTGAAACACGGTGCCCCGCCCCCTGCAGATTGCAGGGCCTATTTTCTGGCAATCTCAGCCTTTTTCTACCCAACTACTGTGCCTGGCTGTCTCCTCTGTAAGCTGCTGAAGTCAATGGGTGATTCATGCTGTACAGCTACTAGCTACAGTTGAAGTCAGAAGTTTACATACACCTTAGCCAAATACATTTAAACTCAGTTTTTCACAATTCCTGACATTTAATCCTAGTAAGAATTCCCATGTTTTAGGTCAGTTAGGGGCACCACTTTATTTTAAGAATGTGAAATGTCGGAATAATAGTAGAGAGAATGATTTCTTTCAGCTTTTATTTCTTTAGTGGGTCAGAGGTTTACATACACTCAATTAGTATTTGGTAGCATTGCCTTTAAATTGTTTAACTTGGGTCAAATGTTTCGGGTAGCCTTCCACAAGCTTCACACAATAAGTTGGGTGAATTTTGTCCCATTCCTCCTGACAGAGCTGGTGTAACGGAGTCAGGATTGTAGGCCTCCTTGATCCCACATGCTTTTTCAGTGCTGCCCACAAATGTTCTATGGGATTGAGGTCAGGGCTTTGTGATGGCCACTCCAATACCTTGACTTTGTGGTCGTTAAGCCATTTTGCCACAACTTTGGAAGTATGCTTGGGGTCATTGTCCATTTGGAAGGCCCATTTGCGACCAAGCTTTAACTTCCTGACTGATGTCTTGAGATGTTGTTTCAATTTATCCATATAATTTTCCACCCTCATGACGCCATCTATTTTGTGAAGTGCACCAGTCCCTCCTGCAGCAAAGCACCCCCACAACATGATGCTGCCACCCCGGTGCTTCACGGTTGGGATGGTGTTCTTCGGCTTGCAAGCATCCCCCTTTTTCCTCCAAACATAACGATGGTCATTATGGCTAAACAGTTCTATTTTTGTTTCATCAGACCAGAGGACATTTCTCCAAAAAATACAATCTTTTTCCCCATGTGCAGTTGCAAATCGTAGTCTGGCTTTTTAGGGCAGTTTTGGAGCAGTGGCTTCTTCCTTGCTGAGCGGCCTTTCAGGTTATGTCGATATAGGACTCGTTTTACTGTGGATATAGATACTTTTGTACCTGTTTCCTCCAGCATCTTCACAAGATCCTTTGCTGTTGTTCTGGGATTGATTTGCACTTTTCGCACCAAAGTACGTTCATCTCTAGGAGACAGAACTCGTCTCCTTCCTGAGCGGTACGACGGCTGCATGGTCCCATGGTGTTTATTCTTGCGTGCTATTGTTTGTACAGATGAACGTGGTACATTCAGGCGTTTGGAAATTTCTCCCAAGGAGGAACCAGACTTGTGGAGGTCTATAATTATTTTTCTGAGGCCTTGGCTGATTTCTTTAGATTTTTCCATGATGTCAAGCAAAGAGGCACTGAGTTTGAAGGTAGGCCTTGAAATACATCCACAGGTACACCTCCAATTGACTCAAATTATGCCAGTTAGTCTATCGGACTCTTCTAAAGCTATGACACCATTTTCTGGAATTTCCAAGCTGTTTATGGCACAGTCAACTTAGTGTATGTAAACTTCTATCCCACTGGAATTGTGATACAGTGAATTTTAACTGAAATCATCTGTCTGTAAACAATTGTTGGAAAAATTACGTGTGTCATGCACAAAGTAGATGTCCTAACCGACTTGCCAAAACTATAGTTTGTTAACAAGAAATTTGTGGAGTGGTTGAAAAACGAGTTTTAATGACTCCAACCTAAGTGTATGTAAACTTCTGACTTCAACTGTAGGTAAGAATAGAGGGGTATTTATCTACTATCTGCCACTATTGTATCCCCTTTCTCTTTGTATTAGTCCTCTTATTTGACTGTACCCTGATTTTGTGTTGAAACTCACAGAAGTGGAGAGTGGAGACAGTTATTAAATATTAAAGCATTAGACCTCTCACTAAAGGCTTCAGTCACACAAAAACTATACTTAAATGCGAACTGGTTCTCTAGTAGATTAGTAAGAATGACTTACCCCATGTTCAAGAATGGCCTTTTTCCCTTTATTCAGATTACATTATCCAAATATCCCTATTTTTAAAACAAGCCTTAGAAAGTTGGTTGCCATCCAAGTTTAATCCAACAGAAAAGACAGAACAAATATTACAACAAATATTATGGTTAAACTCAAATATACTACTTCATTTAAAAAACAGTTTAAAAACGGTAACATCTTTGTAAATGATATCATAAATCGGACTGGTGGAGTTATGTCACACATGCAGCTAACAAAATATATGGATATGTCTGCTCTATTCAATATTATAATCAACTAATTGCAGCATTACCGCAACAATGGATGAGGCAAGTGGAAGGGGGAAAAGGTAATGAACTTGTCTGTCAGCCCTGCATTAAAGACCAAAAGTGGTTAAAGAAAATTGTGATAAATTTAAAAGTATACCAGTTTCATTTAAGAACAAAAGAATTACAGCCTTACAGGTTGCAAAATAGTTGGGAAGAGATTTTTGATGTACCGATTCCATGGCACATGGTTGAGAAACTGATACACAAAACAACGTCGGATTCAAAACGTTGAGTTTTTCAATTTAAATTATAATAAAAAATTCTTGCAACCAATAGAGTGTTATATATATGGGGGATACAACCATCCCAGCTCTGCAGATTTTGATGTGAAGAGACAGGATCATTAGATCACTTGTTTTGGTACTTCTATATGTGGCTTGTTTTTAGTCGCAGGTTCAGGAATAGCTGAAGAATTCCAACATTTATCTGGAGCTAACTCTGCAAATAGCACTGCTGGTGAATTGCAAAACATTTTATCGTTCATTTACAATCTATAGAAACTATGAGAATAGAAAGATTCAGGACTTTTGTGAAACATCAAAGCATAGTTGAAAAATATATGGCTAATAGAAATCCAAACCTGATGGTGTTCAGAGATGGGATGGGTTGAGTGGAGCTGAAGGTTAGGACAAAAAATATATAAATAAATAAATAAACGAATTTAAAATATATTGTGTCCGTAAAATGTATATATACAAAAATATAAATGCAACATGCAACAATTTCAATGATTTTACTGAGTTACAGTTCATATAAAGAAATCATGAAATTAAAAATAATTCACTAGGCCCTAATCTATGGATTTCACATAGCTGCGCAGGGGCGCATCCATCGGCGGGCCTGGGAGGGCATAGGCCCAACCACTTGGGAGCCAGGCCCAGCCAAAAGGGCTTTATTACAGACAGAAATACTCCTCAGTTTCATCAGCTGTCCGGGTGGCTGGTCTCAGATGATCTCGCAGGTGAAGAAGCCGGATGTGGAGGTCCTGGGCTGGCGTGGTTACACGTGGTCCGCAGTTGTCAGGTCTGTTGGACGTACTGCAAAATTCTCTAATGTTGGAGGCGGCTTATTGTAGAGAAATTAACATTACATTCTCTGGCAACAGCTCTGGTGGACATTCCTGCAGTCAGCATGTCAATTGCACACTCCCTCAAAACTTGAGACGTCTGTGGCATTGTGTTTTATGTGACAAAACGGCACATTTTAGAGTGGCCTATTATTGTCCCCAGAACAAGGTGCAACCGTGTAAATGTTATGCAGTTTAATCAGCTTCTTTATATGCCTCACCTGTCAGGTAGATGGATTTCTTAGCAAAGGAGATATGCTCAACAACAGGAATGTAAACAAATTTGTGCTAAAATGTGAGATAAATAAGCTTTTTCTGCGCATGAAAAATATCAGGGATCTTTTATTTCAGCTCATAAAACATGGGGCCAACACTTGTTCAGGATAGTATGTATAAGCCTAAGTATTGTTGTCAATTAGGGGAGGGATGATAGCGTTAGGAGAAAATAATATAGAAGGAAAATATATTAAAGATATTTACCCAAACATATATGGGGGATTGGAAGAAATGCAGACAATTACATTGATAGAAGCCACAAGCTGTCTGCAATAGTAAGGCATGCACACTCACTGGCCCTCCAGAAATTGAGAAATTGCTGCCTCTGAATGCTCTATTTCTCTATGGAATCTTGTGAAGGAAATCTCATACAGTGTCCCAGGTATGTGCCAGGCCACCATACAGGGAAAGGAAAGTATGGAGAATGGATTGTAGGGAGAGCAATACGTTCCCTGTCCTGGCAGGCTCTTTACTGGGGCAGTAACACTGTAGCTAACAATTACAAGACCTTGGCTGCTTCAGAGGACAGATATCAGCTGAATGCAGGGACTCATTGTGGATTTGGAAAAAATGCCTGGCATGTTACTGTATGATCCGTTAAGTGCAGGGGTGTCCGGAACATGACAAGGGTGACTGAAAAATCTTGATTAGACCACACATAAAGTGGAGCTGTATTGTAACATAACATAACTTAACATAACGTAGGATCTGATAATCAACATTCTGCCAATTCTCTGCCATTTACGTAGTTATTCTATGTTTTAACAGGTCAATCCTAATACAGTAAGATCCTGATAAGATTGGACAACAAGGGCACTTCAACAGTCACTTCTAAGGGTACTACAATGAAGTGGACACCTTTGATCAGTCTCCTTCTATCAGACCTGATTTCCACTTCTATCAGACCGTTCTTTAAGGGTCAGTCAGCGTGGAGCCGATGGTGCTGATGATATAATCAACTTTGAGCTGGACGATCTAGTCCTTGTCCTCCAGCCAATCCTGCACTCCGTCTGCTCGGTGCGGCAAAACCACAGGCCGGCCACGCAGCCGCTCATCTTGATGACCTCACGAGGGCACAGGAAGAGCAGGAACTCACACTTCTCCTCTTTGACCAGCTCCATCTGAGGAAAAGGATAGCATATGTTTTTTTATGTTGTCTTTTTATATTGCTCTCAACTCCCCTTCCCCCTATTCTACCCTACTGGTGCGTAACTGGCTGCATGGAAGTCAGGCGCAGGAGAGCAGAACTGGGTAATAACCGGAGCAGTTTAATATGCAAAACCAACGGCACCCAGAACAACAAAATATGGGTACAAAATAACCTGTCGTGAACCAGTCAGAGTGCACAAGCACTTTACAACAAACAATTTCACACACAGACTTGGGGGGAACAGAATGTTAAATAAACAACAAGTTATGAGGGAATGTAAACCAGGTGTGTGGGAAAACAAGATAAAACAAATGGACAATGAAAGGTGGATCGGCGATGGCTAGAAGACCGGTGACGTCGACCGCCGAACGCCGCCCTAACAAGGAGAGGAACTGACTTCGGCGGAAGTCGTGACACCTACCCTTTGTACCCAACTTGTCTGCAGGACTTTCAAGAATTAAACATAATTGTTTGAAACATGAAAACTTTTCTATACAAAAGACATGTTTTGACGTCATGTTGAGGAAATGTCATTCATTTATCTCAGGACTAAACCCAGCAAACCCGGTAAGATTCCCATTAAGTTCTAGTCAGGGTTTTCTCACACATTAGGACAATTACCTACCAAAAAAAATAAAAAAGTTTTTGAAGAAAAAATGTTTTTTTGTAAACTTTTTTTTCAGTTGAAAAATCCTTGGAATGTTCTCCTAACATTCATTTAAATGTTGTGCACAACATCTGTAACAACTCCCACAGATCATACCCCAAAAGTCCTCATAAGCTTTCCAGGTAATGCAATAACATAATGTACCAGAAATATTTCCTAGCAAACTAAAATTGATTCTGTGAAAGTTCCCAGAACATTCGTTAGGTTGCGGCAAATGTTCTCATAAAACAATTACTGTCCAGTTATGCTGATGGTTGAACAATGTTTGTATAAACATTTGCCTGATGTTTCAAGAACGTACCCAGAACTCATTTTGTCTGTTTTTTTAAAGTTACCAGAATGTTTCATTATGTTGTGGGAACAGTCTGGTGGGGACATCAGAAAATGTATGTTTACAGAACACAAAAAAACTTTCCAGTTGTGCGGATGATTATACAATGTTACTTTAGTGTGCAAAAAAACATTCACCTGATGTTGCAAGAATGTATCTAGAACACATTTAATCTGTTATTTAAAGGTTCCCAGAATGTTTAATTAGGTTGTGGTAACAATCTGGTGGGAACAATGTGGGCACATCACAAAGATATGTTCCCAAAACACAAAAAAACTGTCTAGTTGTGTTGACATTCAGATAATGTTTGTATCAGGGTGCAAAAAAGATTCCTTTGATGTTGCAAGAATGTTCACAAAACAGCATTTCTGAGATCTATAAAGGTTGTGGGAACAGTGTGGATACATTACAACATTAGTATGAAGGAAGTAAGATTTTGTTTTGTGAGCCAATGCTAACTAGCGTTAGCTCAATGACTGGAAGTCTATGGATGTCCACTAGCATGCTAGTAGATAGACTTCCAGTCATTGCGCTAACGCTAGTTAGCATTGGCTCCCAAAATTCTCTCTAACTTCCTCCATACTAGACACATAGACATAAAAACGGTATCCACGAGTTCATTTGACTGGAGAAGTAGTATCATTAGGCTATTTACAGTGCCTTCAGAAAGTATTCACATCCCTTGACTTATTCCAAAAAATGTTGTGTTACAGCCTGAATTTAAAATATATTACATTGAGATTGTGTGTCACTGGCCTACACACAATACCCCATAATATCAAAGTGAAATTATGTTTTTAGAATTTTTGAAAAGTTGAAATGTCTTGAGTCAATAAGTATTCAACCCCTTTGTTACGGCAAGTCTAAATAAGTTCAGGAGTCACATGCTAAGTTGCATTGACTCACTCTGTGGGCCATAATAGTGTTTAACATGAATTCTGACTGACTACCTCATCTCTGTACCCCACACATAGAAATATCTGTAAGGTCCCTCAGTCGAGCAGTGACAGTGATTTCTCCTGTGATAGGAGAAAACTGAGGATAGATCAACAACATTGTAGTTACTCCACAATACTAATCAAAATTACAGAGTGAAAAGAATAAAGCTTGTACAGAATAAAAATATTCCAAAACATGCATCCACTAAAGTAAAACTCCAAAAAATGTGGCAAAGATATGAACTTTATGTCCTGAATACATAGCGTTATGTTTGGGGCAAATCCAACACAAAACATATTTTCAAGCATGGTGGTAGCTGCATCATGTTATGGGTATGCTTGTCGTCGGCAAGATCTTAGGAGTTGTTTAGGCAAAATCCTAGAGGAAAACCTGGTTCAGTCTGGTTTCCAACAGACCCTGGGAGACAAATTCACCTTTGAGCATGACAATAACCTGAACCCCAAGTCCAAATATACTCTGGAGTTGCTTACCAAGATGACAGTGAATGTTTCTGACTGGCCTAGGGACAGTTTTGACTTTAACTGGCATGAACATCAATGGAAAGACTTGAAAATGACTGTCTAGCAATGATCAACAAACAACTTGACAGAACTTGAAAAAGAATAATGTGCAAATATTGTACAATCCAGGTGTACAAAGCTCTTAGAGACTTACCAAGAAAGACTCACGGCTGTAATTGCTGCCAAAGGGGATTCTAACATGCATCGACCCAGGGGGGTGAATACTTATGTAAATTAGATATTTCTGTATTTCATTTTCATTAAATTAGCAAAGATTTCACTTTGTCGTTTTGGGGTATTGTGTGTAAATGTGTGAGAAGAAAATATTGTAATCCATTTTGAATGCAGGCTGTAACAACAAAATAAGGAATACGTCTAGGGTGTGAATACTTTCCGAAGGCACTGTATTACTATGATATGGAGCCCATTTTCACATCTTTTTCCCATTTCCCCTGCTATGGTTTTCTTTGAATTGATGATCAAACTTTATGATTTCCACACAGAAGCTTAAAACCATTCAACGACAGAGGACTAATTACCGTGGCTGTCCACGGCAGTGCACAGTAGGGGGACAGACAGGCTGTTATAATGGCCGTGGTCCCCCCTGCCTCTGTTAAGCATATTGTCTGAATTCACATTAGTGCAACACCCTGGTCTTATGCAGTATATTCACCTTACTGACATGCATGATTTAAAAACCTTGGCCATTAAAAAAAATTACATAAAATCTATAGTAAAGAGGCATTGTGTATTTATGTTATTTCTGTAATTGTAACAGTCCTGACCTATTTATGTTAGTTTTTATGTGTTTATGGTCAGGGCATGTGTTTTGGGTGGGCAGTCTATGTTATCTGTTTCTATGTTGGTTTCGGTTTGCCTGGTATGGCTCTTGATTAGAGGCAGGTGGTTTGCATTTTCCTCTAATCAGGAGTCATATTTAGGTAGGGCATTTTCACTGTTTGTTTGTGGGTGATTGTCTCTTGTGATGTCTTCGTTTGTGTTCGATATATTCACTTTTGGAGCTGTTGGGCTGTTCGTATGTTTCGATGTCCGTTCCTGTTCGTGAGTTTACGTTTGTCTATGTAAGTTTATGTTCAGGTTCCGTTGTACGTCGTTTTGTTATTTTGTAAGTTTTGAAAGTGTTTGTTTTCGTGTCATCAGTTTTCGTTATTAATAAATAAAGATGGCATATTTCCCGGACTCCGCATTTTGGTCAGAAGATCCTTCTCTCCTCACCTCTTCCGAGGATGAGGAGAGCGACAGCTATTACAGAATCACCCACCAACAAAATGTGACCAAGCGGTATGGGAAAAATAAACGGAGTAAGGGACAGAAGAAGGAGCAATGGACATGGGACGATGTTCTGGATGGAAAGGGTGTCTACACATGGGAGGAGATCCTAGCGGGTAGAGATCGCCTCCCATGGGAACAGCTGGAGGCACTGAGGAGAGCGGAGGCTACCGGAGAGAGGAACCGGAATTATGAGGGGACACGTCTTGCACGGAAGCCCGAAAAGCCCGTGAGTAACTCCCAAAAATTTCTTGGGGGGGGGCTAAAGGGTAGTGGGCCAAGGGCAGGTAGGAGACCTGCGCCCACTTCCCAGGCTAACCGTGGAGAGCGGGAGTACGGGCAGACACCGTGTTACGCAGTAGAGCGCACGGTGTCTCCTGTACGTGTGCATAGGCCGGTGCGGGTTATTC
Organism: Salvelinus fontinalis; assembly: GCF_029448725.1. Classification (NCBI taxonomy): domain Eukaryota; kingdom Metazoa; phylum Chordata; class Actinopteri; order Salmoniformes; family Salmonidae; genus Salvelinus; species Salvelinus fontinalis. Next base: position 21,920,958 of record NC_074690.1, on the reverse strand, counting down.
CACCTCCCCGCACTGGTAGGGCTAGATTGGGCATTGAGCCAGGTGTCATGAGGCCGGCTCAACGCGTCTGGTCTCCAGTGCGTCTCCTCGGGCCGGCATACATGGCACCTGCCTTACGCATGGTTTCCCCGGTTCGCCTACACAGCCCGGTGCGGGTTATTCCACCTCCCCGTACTGGGCGGGCGACCGGGAGCATTCAACCAGGTAAGGTTGGGCAGGCTCAATGCTCAAGAGAGCCAGTACGCCTGCACGGTCCGGTATTTCCGGCGCCACCTCCCCGCCCCAGCCTAGTACCTACAGTGCCTACACTACGCACTAGGCTACCAGTGCATTTCCAGAGCCCTGTTCCTCCTCCACGCACTCTCCCTATATTGCGTGTATCCAGTTCAGTGCCTCCAGTTCCGGCCCCACGCACTAAGCCACCTGTGCGTCTCCTAAGTCCTGTACACACTGTCACTTCTCCCCGTACTAGTCCTGAGGTGCGTGCCCTCAGCCAGGTGCCACCAGTGCCGGTACCACGCACCAGGTATAGAGTACGCTTTGAGAGTTCAGTGTGCCCTGTCCCTGCTCCACGCACTAGTAGGAAGGTGCTTATCATTAGCCCGGTGCCTCCAGTTCCGGCACCACGCACCAGGTCTACAGTGCGCCGTATCCGGCCAGAGCCATCCGTCTCCCCAGCGCCATCTGAGCCATCCGTCTCCCCAGCGCCATCTGAGCCATCCGTCTCCCCAGCGCCATCTGAGCCATCCGTCTGCCAGGAGCCTGCAAAGCCGCCCGTCTGCCATGAGCCTGCAAAGCCGCCCGTCTGCCATGAGCCTACAGAGCCATCCGCCAGACAGGAGCCGCTAGAGCCGTCAGCCAGACAGGAGCCGCTAGAGCCGCCCGCCAGACAGGATCTGCCAGAGCCGCCAACTAGACAGGATCTGCCAGAGCCGCCAACTAGACAGGATCTGCCAGAGCCGCCAACCAGACAGGATCTGCCAGAGCCGCCAGAGAGCCATGAGCAGCCAGAGCCGTCAGAGAGCCATGAGCAGCCAGAGCCGTCAGAGAGCCATGAGCAGCCAGAGCCGTCAGAGAGCCATGAGCAGCCAGAGCCGTCAGAGAGCCATGAGCAGCCAGAGCCGTCAGAGAGCCATGAGCAGCCAGAGCCGTCAGAGAGCCATGAGCAGCCAGAGCCGTCAGAGAGCCATGAGCAGCCAGAGCCGTCAGAGCGCCATGAGCGTCGAGAGCCGTCAGCCTGCCATGAGCGTCGAGAGCCGTCAGCCTGCCATGAGCGTCGAGAGCCGTCAGCCTGCCATGAGCGTAGAGAGCCGTCAGTCTGCCATGAGCGTCGAGAGCCGTCAGCCTGCATGGACCTGCCAGAGCCGTCCAAACAGGACCTGCCAGAGTCCTTCAGCCGGGATCTGCCCCTTGTCCCGGTGTTGCCCCTTGTCCCGGTGCTGCCCCTTGTCCCGGTGCTGCCCCTTGTCCCGGTGCTGCCCCTTGTCCCGGTGCTGCCCCTTGTCCCGGTGCTGCCCCTTGTCCCGGTGCTGCCCCTTGTCCCGGTGCTGCCCCTTGTCCCGGTGCTGCCCCTTGTCCCGGTGCTGCCCCTTGTCCCGGTGCTGCCCCTTGTCCCGGTGCTGCCCCTTGTCCTGGTGCTGCCCCTTGTTTTTGTGCTGCCCCTTGTCCCGGTGCTACCCCTTGTCCCGGTGCTGCCCCTTGTTCCGGTGCTAGCTGTTTATTTAGGGGAAGGTAGTGTTTGGGTGGTCAGTGGAAGGGGTAGAAAGAAGAGGGGAGTGACTATGGTGGTGCGGGGACAGCGTCCTGAACCGGAACCACCACCGTGGTCAACTGCCCACCCGGACCCTCCCCTGGACTTTGTGCTGGTGCGCCCGGCGTTCGCACCTTGGGGGGGGGGTACTGTAACAGTCCTGACCTATTTATGTTAGTTTTTATGTGTTTATGGTCAGGGCATGTGTTTTGGGTGGGCAGTCTATGTTATCTGTTTCTATGTTGGTTTCGGTTTGCCTGGTATGGCTCTTGATTAGAGGCAGGTGGTTTGCATTTTCCTCTAATCAGGAGTCATATTTAGGTAGGGCATTTTCACTGTTTGTTTGTGGGTGATTGTCTCTTGTGATGTCTTCGTTTGTGTTCGATATATTCACTTTTGGAGCTGTTGGGCTGTTCGTATGTTTCGATGTCCGTTCCTGTTCGTGAGTTTACGTTTGTCTATGTAAGTTTATGTTCAGGTTCCGTTGTACGTCGTTTTGTTATTTTGTAAGTTTTGAAAGTGTTTGTTTTCGTGTCATCAGTTTTCGTTATTAATAAATAAAGATGGCATATTTCCCGGACTCCGCATTTTGGTCAGAAGATCCTTCTCTCCTCACCTCTTCCGAGGATGAGGAGAGCGTCAGTTATTACAGTAATGTGTGTTTGAGGCCTGTATAGATATGTTATTTGAAACTCAAAGGTTAAAGTATCTCACTTTCTTACTATCTTTAAAAATAAATTATATTATTTCTGTTTCCATGCCATCAATTGTTTTCTTTGATTGTTTCGTGGAGAAAAAAAATATTCAGAGAATAAACCTGGTTTCATAATCGCGTCAAGAGTTTTTTCCTTTTTTTTCTTTCATAAAAAAACTGAAGACATTTTTACAGTGCAATAACTTCTTTCTTACTTTTTCACAGAAAAGACAAAAGGACAATGTGAATGGCCATGAGCTTATAGCCAAGACGAAAGCCACCGTCAGCTACCTAGCAAATCTATATGAATAACAAATGTAAGAAGAGCCACCAGAAATGAAGTGTGTCAAAAGCAGTCAGCTAGCTGCATATAGAGGCTACAGGCCTATTGGAATAGCGGCTGTAAAGATCAGTATGTTCATAGCTACTGGGTCATGGTCAGAAACAGTTTTGCGAGTAATTGAGCATGGTCAGGTTCTATTCAAACTTAAGATCCGTATGTATGTATAACTCATGAATTGATTTTAAAGATCGAATTTTTGCTAAAATACAAGTTCAGCTATAATTCTGCCCAAGGCCCGTATTCAAAAAGTATCTCAGAGTAGGAGGACATAATCAATACTGTGGTCAAAAGAGCATCTTCTGAAGGAACTTTAAAGCCACTGTTAAGAGCCATGCTCTGAGAGGTTCTAGCTTTATGGCACAGTCAAATGCTGCGTCACCCAGCATGATGACCACACCATGGAGCTCAGGCTGCTGAGACTTACAGCTACACATGCCTGAGGAGGCAAGAGTGGGGTAAGAAGGGATGGAGAGAGAGAGACAGACAACGTGAGGATTTGCCCTGCTCTTACAGTGCATTCGGAAATGATTTAGACCCCTTGACTTTTTCCAGACTTTGTTACATTGCAGCCTTAATCTACACACAATACCCTATAATGACAAAGCAAAAACAGGTTTTTAGAAATGTTTGCAAATGTATTTTAAAAAAAAACGGAAATATCACATTTACATAAGTAGTTCGACCGCTTTGCTCAGTACTTTGTTGAAGCACCTTTGGCAGCGATTACAGCCTCGAGTCAAATCAAATTAAACTTTATTTGCCAAAATCGCCGAAAACAACAAGTGTAGACTTTACCGTGAAATGCTTATTTACAAGCCCTTAACCAACAGTGCAGTTCAAGAAGAATAACATTTTTACCAAGTAGGCTAAAATAAAAAGTTATAATAAAAAGTAACACAATAACAATAACAATAACGAGGCTATATACAGGGGGCACAGGTACCGAGTCAGTGTGCAGGGGTACAGGCTAGTTGAAGTAATCTGTACATGTAGGTGGGGGCAAAGTGACTATGCATAGGTAACAAACAAACAGCGAGTAGCAGCAGTGTACAAGAGGGGGGTTGTCAATGTAAATTGCCCGGTGGCGATTTTAATGAATTGTTCAGCAGTCTCATGGCTTGGTGGTAGAAGCTATTGAGGAGCCTTTTGGTCCTAGACTTGGCACTCCGGTACCGCTTGCTGTGCGGTAGCAGAGAAAACAGTCTATAACTTGGGTGACTGGAGTCTCTGACAATTTAATGGGCTTTCCTCTGATGCCGTCTATTATATAGGTCCTGGATGGCAGGAAGCTTGGCCCCGGATGGCAGGAAGCTTGGCCCCAGTGATGTACTGGGCTGTTCGCATTACCCTCTGTAGCACCTTACGGTAAGATGCCGAGCAGTTGCCATACCAGGTGGTGATGCATCGGGTCAGGATGCTCTCGATGGTGCAGCTGTAGAACCTTTTGAGGATCTGGGGGCCCATGCCAAATCTTTTCAGACTCCTGAGGGGGAAAAAGTTTTGTTATGCCCTCTTCATGACTGTCTTGGTATGTTTGGACCATGATAGTTCGTCGGTGATGTGGACACCAAACTACTTGAAACTCTCGACCTGCTCCACTACAGTCCCGTCGATGTTAATGGGGGCCTGTTCGGCCCGCCTTTTCCTGTAGTCCACGATCAGCTCTTTTGTCTTGCTCACATTGAGGGAGAGGTTGTTGTCCTGGCACCACACTGCCAGTTCTCTGACCTCCCTATAGGCCGTCTCATTGTTGTCGTGATCAGGCCTACCACCGTTGTATCATCAACAAACTTATTGATGGTGTTGGAGTCGTGTTTGGCCACACAGTCGTGGGTGAACAGGGAATACAGGAGGGTACTAAGTACACACCCCTGAGGGGTCCCAGTGTTAAGGATCAGCGTGGCGTACATGTTGTTGCCTACACTTACCACCTGAGCGCGGCCAGTCACGAAGTCCAGGATCCAGTTGCAGAGGGAGGTGTTTAGTGCCAGAGTCCTTAGCTTAGTGATGAGCTTTGTGGGCACTATGGTGTTGAACGCTGAGCTGTAGTTGATGAATAACATTCTCACATAGGTGTTCCTTTTGTCCAGGTGACGAAGGCCGGTGTGGAATGCGATTGAGATTGTGATCTGTGGATCTGTTGGGGCGGTATGCAAATTGGAGTGGGTCTAGGGTGCCTGGGAGGATGCTGTTGATATGAGCCATGACCAGCCTTTCAAAGCACTTCATGGCTACCGACGTGAGTGCCACAGGGCAGTAATCATTTAGGCAGGTTACCTTCGCTTCCTTGGGCACAGGGACTATGGTGGTCTGCTTGAAACATGTAGGTATTACAGACTCGGTCAGGGAGAGGTTGAAAATGTCAGTGAAGACACTTGCCAGTTGGTCCGCGCATGCTTTGAGTACACGTTCTGGTAATTCGTCTGGCCCAGAGGCTTTGTGAATGTTGACCTGTTTAAAGGTTTTGTTCACATTGGCTACCAAGAGCGTTACCACACAGTCATCCAGAACAGCTGGTGCTCTCGTGCATGCTTCAGTGTTGCTTGCCTCGAAGCGAGCATAAAAGGCATTTAGCTCGTCTGGTAGGCTCACATCACAGGGCAGCTCACGTCTGGGTTCCCCTTTGTAGTCCGCAATAGTTTTCCAGCCCTGCCACATCCGACGAGCATCAGAGCTGGTGTAGTAGGATTCAATCTTAATCCTGTATTGACACTTTGCTTGTTTGATGGCTCGTCTAATTTCTTATAAGCGTCCGGATTAGTCTCCCTCTCCTTGAAAGCGGCAGCTCTAGTCTTTAGCTCGATGCGGATGTTGCCTGTAATCCATGGCTTCTGGTTGGGATATGTACGTACAGTCACTGTGGGGACGACCTCATCAATGCACTTATTGATGAAGCCGATGACTGAGGTGGTGTATTTCTCAATGTCATTCGATGAATCCCGGAACATATTGTAGTATGTGCTAGCGAAATAGTCCTGTAGTGTATCATCTGACCACTTCTGTATTGAGCGAGTCACTGGTACTTCCTGCTTTAGTTTTTGCTTGTAAACAGGAATAAAGAGGATAGAAATGTAGTCAGATTTGCCAAATGGAGGGCGGAGGAGAGCTTTGAATGCATCTCGGTGTGGAGTAAAGGTGGTCTAGGATATTTTTTCCCCTGGTTGCACATGTGACATGCTGGTAAAAATGTGATAAAACTGATTTAAGTTTGCCTGCATTAAAGTCCCCGGCCACTAGGATCGCCGCTTCTGGGTGAGCAATTTCTTCTTTGCTAATGGCCTTATAGAGTTGGTTGAGAGCGGTCTTAGTGCCAGCTTCGCTTTGTGGTGGTAAATAGATGGCTACGAATAATACAGATGAGAACTCTCTTGTAGTGTGATCGACTGCTTATCATAAGGTACTCTACCTCAGGCGAGCAATACCAAGAGACTTCTTTAATATTAGACATCACTCACCAGCTGTTATTGACAAAAAAACACACACCCCTACCCCTCATCAAATCAAATCAAATTTTATTGGTCACATACACATGGTTTTGCAGATGTTAATGCGAGTGTAGCGAAATGCTTGTGCTTCTAGTTCCGACCGTGCAGTAATATCTAACAAGTAATCTACCAATTTCACAACAACTACCTTATACACACAAGTGTAAAGGAATGAATAAGAATATGTACATATAAATATATGGATGAGCGATGGCAATGCGGCATAGGCAAGATGCAGTAGATGATATAGAGTAAAGTATATACATATGATATGAGTAATGTATGCTATGTAAACATTATATAACGTGGCATTGTTGAAAGTGACTAGTGATACATTTATTACATCCAATTTTGATTATTAAAGTGGCTAGAGATTTGAGTCAGGATGTTGTCAGCAGTATGTTGGCAGTAGCCACTCAATGTTAGTGATGGCTGTTAATGTGTGAAAGTTAAATATTTAAAAAAAATATTTTTTTTGAATTTCGCGGCACTGGTTTTTCAGTGGGGGGGGGGGGGGGGTGTGCCGCTAGCGGCACGCTCATCCTAGACAGGTTAAATAGACAGGTAAGTGCCTTTCCAAATCATGTCCTGTTGCTCAGGCCCTGAAGCCAGGATATGCATATAATTGGTACCATTGGAAAGAAAACACTTCGAAGTTTGAAGAAATGTTAAAATAATGTAGGAGAATATAACACAATAGATATGGTAGGAAAAAATCCAAAGAAAAACAAACCAGATTTTTTTGGGAGAGACTATCCTCTTAGAATGGCAAGTATAAGGCCATCTTGAAAATTAGCTCCCTGGATGCAATTTCTATGGCTTCCACAGGGTGTAAGCAGTCTATGTTCAAGGTTTTAGGCTTGTAACTTCAAAAATGAATAATAAATATCAGTTTTAGTACAGGGACACAGTCTTGGAAATTCATTGTTTGCGTGCGCACCTGCTAAAATCGGTTTCCTATTGAACACTTCTTTCCGTGAGAAATATTATAGTTTGATTACATTTTAGGGTATCTGAGGAGTATATAGAAATTTAATTTGACTTTTGAAACAAAGTTTAGGAGTAGATTTTCGGATTCCTTTCTCTGCATGTTGAACGAGCGGATTACTCAAATCAATGGCGCCAACTAAACTGACTTTTTGGGATATAAAGAAAGATTTTATCTAACAAAACGATACTACATGTTATAGCTGGGACCCATGTTATAGCTGGGATGACATGTTATAGCTGGGATGACAAATCAGTGAAAGATTTTCAAAAAGTAAGTGACAATGTTTAATCGCTATTTGTGAATTTAGGAAGCCTGTGCCGGTGGGAAAATGTTTTGATGTGGGGAGCCGTCCTCAAACAATCACATGGCATGATTTCACTGTAATAGCTACTGTAAATCGGACAGTGCAGTTAGATTACCAACAATTTAATCTTTCAACTGATATTAGACACTTATATGTACCTAAATGTTTAATATCCATAATTTTTATGATAATTTATTTGATTTGCGCGCCCTCCAGTTTCACCGGAAGTTGTAAATAAAACCCACCATTTGAATCAGTAAATAATTCCAGTGAAAGAGGTGGACAAGTAAATCGGTAATATAGACTCATAATCTCTCGGTTAATTCATGTAATTAAGCAACAAGGCATGAGGGGGTGGTATATTGGCCATATACCACAAACCCCTGAGGTGCCTTATTGGTTACCAACGTAATTAGAGCAGTGAAAATAAAGGTTTTGACATACCCGTGGTAAAAAAAAGGTCTGATATACCATGGCTGTCAGCCAATCAGCATTCAGGGCTCGAACCACATAGTTTATAATATACTTTATACTCTACGTGACGTGTGCGCCACACATACTTTGGAGCAATCTCATTACTACTCTGTCATCACATTTTAGACAGAGTGTATTCTGGATGTTTGCCATGTACAACCGTCAGTGTACATTGTAAAGCGTCTATCATTGTCCAAAACGTGGTACACACAGCAGTGTTATAGAATATTAGACTGTTCGTTTTCATACTTTAGAATTCTCAGCGTAGCTCAAGCAATTTCTCCAACCTTTGTCACATTCAAATGAAAAGAGGATGCATACCGGGAGCAGTGTTGGTTGAGAATTCTGGGGCGATGCGCGATGGTGGTCTTAGAGCCACGTAGCTATGTCACAATGGGACACTGGATTATCTCTGCGTCTGTGGACTATGATCTATGCTTAAAACTCCAGCCTTAGGTCTACCAAGATGTATAATACCAAAGTTATATCACGATGATATACATACAGTAAGAATTTAAAAAAAGATTTGAGTGCACAATAGTGAATGGTATTTTACTTTTGTCACGCCCTGACCTTAGAGATCCTTTTTATGTCTCTATTTTGGTTTGGGCAGGGCGTGAGTTGGGGTGGGCATTCTATGTTTTGTGTTTCTATGATTTTCTATTTCTATGTTTTGGCAGGGAATGGTTCTCAATCAGGGACAGCTGTCTATCGTTGTCTCTGATTGAGAACCATACTTAGGTAGCTCTTTTTTCCACCTGTGTTTGTGGGAAGTAGACTTTGTTTAGGGCACGGTTTTTGAGCTTCACGGTTTGTTTTTTGTAGTGTTTATTGTTTTGTTTTGCGTCATTTTGATAAAAATAAAGAAAATGTACGCTCACTACGCTGCACCTTGGTCCAGTTCCTTCAACAGCCGTGACAGAACTTCCCACCACCAAAGGACATCGCAGCGTGGTAAGGAGGAGCAGCGTGGCCAGGGGTATGAGACAACCTGGGAGGAGGTAGAGGTGGTCGGTCGACCCAGGGAGAGTGCCAGAGCCGGCCTGGGATTCTATGGAGCAGTGCAAAGAGGGATACCGGAGGATGGAGCCGGTGAGACGAACACGGCTGGAAAGGAAGCCCGAGACGCAGCCCGCGGGGCACACGGGGAGTGTGGCAGAGTCAGGTTGGAAACCTGAGCCAACTCCCCGTCCTTACAGTGGCGGCGTCGTGTTATGCGGTGGAGCGCACAATGTCTCCAGTACGCGTTCTTAGCCTGGTGCGCTACATCCCAGCTCCCTGCATCTGCCGGGCTAGGTTGAGCATCCAGCCAGGACAGATTGTGGCAGCCCTGCTCTCCAGACCTCCAGTGCGTCTCCTCGGGCCAGGATGTCCTGCGCCGGCTCTGCGTACTGCGTCTCCAGTGCGTCCTGTGCCAGCGCCCCGCACGTGCCGGGCCAAAGTCACCATCCAGGCAGGATGGGTTGTGCAAGCTCTTAGCTCGAAACCTCCAGTGCGTCTCCACGGCCCAGTGTATCCGGTGCCTCGGCCAAGGACAAGGCCTCCTGTAGGTCTCCCCAGCCTGGTGAGTCCTGTGCCTCGGCCAAGAACTAATCCTCCTGTATGTCTCCCCAGCCTGCTGAGTCCTGTGCCTGCTCCCAGAGCCAGGCCTCCTGTTTGTCTCTCCACTCCAGTGATGATCCATGGCAAGAAGCCTCCAGTGATGATCCATGGCAAGAAGCCTCCAGTGATGATCCATGGCAAGATGCCTCCAGTGATGATCCATGGCAAGAAGCCTCCAGTGATGATCCATGGCACGAAGCCTCCAGTAATGATCCATGGCACGAAGCCTCCAGTGATGATCCATGGCACGAAGCCTCCAGTGATGATCCATGGCACGAAGCCTCCAGTGATGATCCATGGCACGAAGCCTCCAGTGATGATCCAGGGCAAGAAGCCTCCAGTGATGATCCATGGCACGAAGCCTCCAGTGATGATCCATGGCACGAAACCTCCAGTGATGATCCATGGCACGACGCCTCCAGTGATGATCCATGGCACGACGCCTCCAGTGATGATCCATGGCAAGAAGCCTCCAGTGATGATCCATGGCAAGAAGCCTCCAGTGGTGAGACATGGCATGAAGCCTCCAACGAAGGCCTCCAGTCCGGAGCCTCCAGCGACGGTCTCCAGTCCGGAGCCTCCAGCGACGTCCTCCAGTCCGGAGCCTCCAGCAACGAGGGTCTCCAGTCCAGAGCCTCCAGCAACGAGGGTGCCAAGTCCGGAGCCTCCAGCAACAAGGGTGCCCAGTCCGGAGCCTCCAGCAACGAGGGTGCCCAGTCCGGGGTCCGCAATGAGGGTCCCCAGTCCGGGGTCGGCGGCGAGGGTCCCCGCACCAGAGGTGCCACCAAAATGGGGTGAGCCAGCGGTGGAGCGGGGTCTGCGTCCCGCACCTGAGCCTTCGCCGCGGATTGATGCCCACCAAGACCCTTCCCTATAGGTTTAGGTTTTGCGGTCGGAGTCCGCACCTTTGGGGGGGGGGGGGGGGGTACTGTCACGCCCTAACCTTAGAGATCCTTTTTATGTTTCTATTTTGGTTTGGGCAGGGCGTGAGTTGGGGTGGGCATTCTATGCTTTGTGTTTCTATGACTTTATATTTCTATGTTTTGGCCGGGTATGGTTCTCAATCAGGGACAGCTGTCTATCGTTGTCTCTGATTGAGAACCATACTTAGGTAGCTCTTATTTCCACCTGTGTTTGTGGGAAGTTGACTTTGTTTAGGGCACATAGCCTTTGAGCTTCACGGTTTGTTTTTTGTAGTGTTTATTGTTTTGTTTGGCGACATTTTGATAAAAATAAAGAAAATGTACGCTCACCACACTGCACCTTGGTCCAGTTCCTTCAACAGCCGTGACAACTTGAATACGTTACCTCTAAGAAGTTAATAATCAAAGGTAGGTGCAATCAAATTTGGTCCAATTGGCCCTTTCATTAAAAAAAGTCAGGTTTGGCCAATACACTATCAACAGCTTATAGTTAAAGAGGTGTTGTGTTAACCCTATTGACTGTGTCAATTACTGGTTGATGAATAGTGATGAACAGTGACTGATGGGCCGTGAGTGATACAGAATAGCTTGAAGGTCAATCTGAATGATTACCTCAGAACCCAGAGCTAGTCTACCTCCACCCTCATTTGGCACTATTGACTGCATGTGTTTGCTGTCATTTATAAGGTTAAAGGCTGCGAGGAACCAATCAGATCTCTTTATGTACATCTTCTTGTCTCATTCATTTCTTCAAATAGAATGGGCAGATTGGATAACCTTGGCAGGTCATTTTTAGATTGTAATGGTGTATTCCTCTGACTACTCTTTTATGTTATCTATCATTGCTGCAAATGTTTTCTTTCCTTCATGGATTATTCATTAGCTGACCAACCTCTCTTTAATAAAAGCTAAATGTTAAACCAAGATGCAATGAAATTCCATGCAGTAATCTTTCAAATGAAATGCGATAATTATATTGTATAAAATTAATCTGCAGTTATATACTCAATATACAGGAAGTATAATATCTCAATATAATCAATATACGGGAAGTATAACATCTCAATATACTCAGTATACAGGAAGTATTACATCTCAATTTACTTTCCAGTAAAATCCCAATAATTCAAATACAGAACTGCACCTACTATGTATACTACCTAGTGTACTAGAGAACATAACACAGTGTGCCACTGCTAACTGTGCTTAACACTGAGCAAGATCCTCCAGCAGAGTAACAGCATGCTTAACTTCCTCTGTGTCGACACTGACAGATGCTCCGAGCTCACTCTGTTGGTTTTATACACCAGGGTGGCCATTTGTGTTCCATGCAAAGATGTAAAATATGAATAAGGAAAACAAGGTGAAGGGGAAATAAATGCTATGAAGCAAATGACAAAGTGTACTTTAACAATAACAGCCTGGACGGTGACATCTACTCCATATTAATGCAATCTCATTTTTCAGGTGAGTGCATCCTATTTGACCGGGGAAAGGTGCTTTGACTCCAGAGCCGTGCGGAGAGACGCTGCAGTGAATATAGGATAATTCATCATCGCAGGTGGCTTCACTCCCACTCTGACTCTCCCTCAATGCTTGGCCGGCTCGGCCTGGCCAGTCCTTGTGTATCCCCCACCATCGATCACTGTGGCGTCGGCTGACGGTGAGTAGTGCTACTGTAACCAGTCCTTGACTTGGGCAGGAGCACACCGAAGCTGAGTACCGGCACCTCAAATGTTCTACTGCTTGAGCTCCTGCACCTCATAGAATAGTAGCAAAAAAGATTGTGGAGCTCCTGCACCCAGAATGAGTACAGGCACCTATTTCAGTCTAAGTCAAGCACTGAGTGTAAAGTTACTGTGATTTCTCTGTAAGAGTTATGTCAGGTTAAGTACCCATGGGTATTGGACTGGTCACTGGCCTTTAACCTATGTGTAACTGTGAGTCAAATAGAAAGTCTTACAGCTGCTAAGTACTGTATGTTTTGTTACATTGAAAAACGACCCATGTTATGCTATGGGCTAAGTTTAGTAAGGAGATACAACCAGCACAATGTCTGTTCATAACCCAAGACAACTCAGGAGGCTGAAGAAAATTGTCTTGGCCCCTAAGATCCTCACGAACTTACACATACGAACCATTGTAAGCTTTCTTTCGGGCTGTCTAAGGAAGAGTGTTTTGAGTGTTATAACCTTTATCAGCAAGACAGATCTTCCAAAGGTGGTGGAGTGGCAATCTTTACCAAGGAACACCTTCAGTGCTCAGTTGTCTCCACCAAGTCTGTCCCTAAACAATTAGATGTTCTGGTTTGAAGTATTACACTTTCAAATAGCTCTTTGTTGACTGTTGCTGGGATTTATCATCCTCCATCAGCACTGGCCTGTACCTTACCTGCCCTAAGCTCTCACCTGGCCCCTTACACTAAGTCTGAATTTGTCCTGCTAGGTGACCTAAACTGGGACAGGCTTAAACCACCAGACCAAGTCCTAAAGCAATGGGACTCCCTAAATCTTTCTCAGATTATTACCAATCCCACAAGGTATGACTCCAAAACACCCAGAGAAGGCTACTCTCCTTGATATTGTCTTCACAAATAATCCTGATAGGTATCAGTCTGGTGTTTTCTGTAACGACCTTAGTGATCACTGTTTTACAGCCTCTGTTCGTAATGGCTGCTCAGTAAAACGACCTTCCTGGTTTGTCATAGACACGTGGTAAAAAACTTTAATGAGCAAGCCTTCCTTCATGACCTGGCCTCTGTAAATTGATATAGAATCAGCTCGATCCCCTATGTCGAAGACGCTTGGACGTTATTTTTTTTTAAATTCAGTGGTACTGTTAACTTCTTTGGGATAGGGGGCGATATTTTGACGTGCGGATGAAAAGCGTGCCCAAAGTAAACTGCCTGCTACTGAGGCCCAGAAGCTAGGATATGGTTGGAAGATTTGGATAGAAAACACTCTAAAGTTTCTAAAACTGTTAAAATAATGTCTGTGAGTATAACAGAACTGAAATGGCAGGCAAAACCCAGAGGATCCCCCCCAAAATTATTTTCATCCTACAACTGATTTCAATGGCTGGCACTTTTATAATAGGGAAAAATCGTGCCCGATTGCAGTTCCTAGGGCTCTAGATGTCAACAGTCTTTAGAAAGAGTTTCAGGCTGGTTTTTGGAAAAATGAGCCAGAAATTGTTGTTTTTCTAGGTGGCTCCCATTTTGGCTATAGTGTTTCCAAGCGCGTGAATGAGAGCGCGTGAATGAGAGCGCGTTCTTTGATATTTTTCTCCGGTAAAGACAATAACGATTCTCCGTCTTAAATTTGATGCTTTATTTGCGTATTAGGGTACCTAAGGTTTGATTATAAACGTTGATTGACTTGTTTGGATAAGTTTATTGGTAACGTTTGGGATTCATTTTGTATGCATTTTGAAGGAGGGAAAACAAGTGGATTATTGACTGAAGCGCCCCAGCTAAACTGAGTTTTTATGGATATAAAGAAGGACATTATCGAACAAAATGACCATTTGTGATGTAACTGGGACCTTTTTGAGTGCCAACAGAAGAAGATCATCAAAGTTAAGGCATATATTATATCGCTATTTCTGACTTTTGTGTCGCAACTCCCTGGTTAAAAATGATTTCTTATGCATTTGTGTGCTGTCCTCAGATAATCGCATGGTTTGCTTTCGCTGTAAAACATTTTTGAAATATGACATGGCGGCTGGATTAACAACAAGTTAACCTTTATTTTGATGTATTGCACTTGTGATTTCATGAAAGTTTAATATTTATAGTCATTTAATTTGAATTTGGCGCTCTACAATTTCACCGGAAGTTGTCGAAATGGGACGCTAGCGTCTCACTGATCCGCAAGATTAACAAACACGCTCCTATTAACCTCTTGACGCTAGGGGTCAGATTTTTTTAATCAAAAATCTAAAATAACGTTCCCAAGGTAAACGGACTATTTCTCAGGTCCAGATCGTAGAATATGCATATAATTTACAGATTAGGACAGAAAACACTCCAAAGTTTCCAAAACTGTCAAAATATTGTCTGTGAGTATAACAAAACTGATTCTGCAGGCGAAAACCTGAGAAAACCTAACCCGGAAGTGATTTTTAAATTTTTCATCTGTGTTTCCTGGCCCGTCTTTCTTCCAATTAAAGGGGTATCAACCAGATTATTTTTCCAATGGCTTCCTCAGGCTGTGACCATGCTTTAGACATAGTTTCAGGCTTTTATTTTGAAAAATGAGCGAGATTTTTCAAAAGTAGTCAGGTGTCCTCTGATTAGTTCCTGCGCGTGAGAGGGTAGCCCTCCCTTTTCTTTTTCTCTCTTATTGAATAGGTTACGGTAAGGTTGAAATATTATCGATTATGTTTGTTAAAAACCACCTGAGGATTGATTATAAAAAACATTTGACATGTTTCTACGACCATTACGGATACTTTTTGGAATTTTCGTCGGACGGAACGAGGCTTTGGTTTTCTGAACATAACGCTCAACCCAAATGGCGTTTTTGTTATAAAAGTAATATTTATCGAACAAAAATAACATTTATTGTGTAACTGGGAGTCTCGTGAGTGCAAACATCCGAAGATTATCAAAGTTAAGCGATTCATTTTATTGCTTTTCTGACTTTTGTGACCATGCTAATTTTGGGCTAGCTGTTCTAGCATTGATTGATACACTCACAAAACCTTGGATTTCTTTCTCTGTAAAGCATATTTTCAAAATCTGACACGACAGGTAGATTAACAACAAGCTAAGCTGTGTTTTGGTATATTTCACTTGTGATTGCATGATTATAAATATTTTCAGTAATATTTTGCACCCTGCAATTCAGCGGTTGTTTAGGAAAATGATCCCGTAAAAGGGATCCGTAGCACAGAGAAAATTGGAATTAAAAACAGGTTCAGCCCCTGGTTCGACTGTGATCTTGCAGAGTTACTCCACCTCAAGAATTCCATTTGGCGAAAGGCTCTGCACACGCATACTCAGGCTGACTTGCTCTCATTTAATGACAAATAAGTGCACTCAGTCTATCCGGAAGGCCAAAGTTAGTTCCTTTAACTTCTTGTCAATATGGGGGCGCTGTTTTCACTTTGTAATAATTTCATTCCCAAATTAAACTGCCTCGTACTCAATTCTTGCTCGTACAATATGCATATTATTATTACTATTGGACAGACAACACTCTCTAGTTTCTAAAACCGTTTGAATTATATCTGTGAGTAAAACAGAACTCGAGTTGGAGCAATTTTCCTATGAGGAAGTGAGAAATCTGAAATCTGCAGGCTGTTCTGAGGTCTTCTATTGGTTGAGATGCACTGCATACGCCTTCCCCTGGATGTCAGCGAATAGTGAGAATTGAAATGGAGTTGCTAGGCAGATCTGAGGCCTTATAAATGGGCTGGCAACGTGGGGTCCTTCCTTTCTTCTCTTCGCCATGACGCAAGACAGACCTCAGGATGGCGTTCTAGAAAGCTCCCGTTATAGCCCTTAGATATACCCAGCTCTGATTTTATTCGATATAGGTGTTAAAGACATCCTAATGTTGTTATTTTAAACCGAGTTATATCAGTTTATATCAGTATATTGCGATTTTCGGGTATTTATTTGTGCTGCGTTCTAGGGAGTTGGGCACGTCTGGCCCACATTGCTAATGTTTTCTGCTAATTCCAACGTTGAAGGCGACAATCTACAACCGAGCAACGATTCTTTTGGAAAAAGAATCGGGCTCTGGCAGTGCACCTCCTTGCACAAAGGCGGAGGTAGCGGTCCCGCTGCTGGGTTGTTGCCCTCCTACGGCCTCCTCCACGTCTCCTGATGTACTGGCCTGTCTCCTGGTAGCGCCTCCATGCTCTGGACACTATAATGACAGACACAGCAAACCTTTTTGCCACAGCTCGCATTGATGTGCCATCCTGGATGAACTGCACTACCTGAGCCACTTGTGTGGGTTGTAGACTCCGTCTCATGCTACCACTAGAGTGAAAGCACCGCCAGCATTCAAAAGTGACCAAAACATCAGCCAGGAAGCATAGGAACTGAGAAGTGGTCTGTGGTCACCACCTGCAGAACCATTCCTTTTTTGGGGGTGTCTTACTAATTACCTATAATTTCCACCTTTTGTCTATTCCATTTGCACAACAGCATGTGAAATTTATTGTCAATCAGTGTTGCTTCCTAAGTGGACAGTTTGATTTCACAGAAGTGTGATTGACTTGGAGTTATATTGTGTTGTTTAAGTGTTCCCTTTATTTTTTTGAGCAGTGTATTAGCTTACTACAATAGCCTACCACACTACCGCATTCATTCATCAAGGCACGTTAGCGATAGCAATAGGCACGTTAGCGATAGCGAATAAACCAGCAAAAGATATCATTTTTGACTAACCTTGATAAGCTTCATCAGATGACAGTCCTATAACATCAGGTTATACATACACTTATGTTTTGTTCGAAAATGTGCATATTTAGAGCTGAAATCAGTGGGTATACATTGTGCTAACGTAGCATCTTTTTCCCAGAATGTGCGGATATTTTTATGACACTCAACTATTCTGACCAAATAACTATACATAAACGTTACTAAAAAATACATGTTGTATAGGAAATGATAGATACACTAGTTCTTAACTTCTTCAGGCTGCAGGGTGAATATTGAAAAAACTGGAAAATATGTGCACATTTTCAAACGGCCTCTTAAGAAATTTTTGATTTTACAATATGCATATATTTACTACTATTGGATAGATAACAGTCTATAGTTTCTAAAAACGTTTGAATTATTTCTCTAAGTGGAACAGAACTATTTTTACAGCCATTTTCCCAGCCGAATTGAGATTTCCAAAATGCGATGTGTCTCTTTAAGACCTTGTCTATACAAGGTCATGACACTTAGGACCGTAGAAACACGTCATACGCCTTCATCTGGGTGTAATGCGGAAGTGAGAGTTGAAAGGAGTCGAATATCTCTTCCATGGACTGAATACCACATCTTCTTGTGAGACCTGCGCAGTTTAATTTTTTTTCCGGGCGCGAGGCAGAATCTGGACTTGGCTCCTGGAATCCGCTCGTTAAAGGTGAATATGACCTCTGCCTACGATATTATTTGATACATGTCACAAAATCATCCTAAAGTATGTTTTTTCAATATACTTTAATTATATTATTGCAATTTATTCTGGACTTTAGATGTCATGCGACGGAAGAATTTTTTGAAGAAAGACAGATTAGCGCCGCACGGCCGTTGTGCTTGCTAACCAAAGAGGGAAATATTTCGTTCTGGAACCCAACTAAAGACTTTACTGGACAATGGACCCCGTTACAACATTCTGATGGAAGATCAACAAAGATAAGGACCCAATTTGGGATGCTTTTTCATATATCTGTCGAACTGTGCTATGCTAGCGCTTGACTAGAATCAATGCTGCCGTATGCTAGCTAATGTTGTAAGCTAATATAACGATATATTGTGTTTTCGCTGTAAAACACTTCAAAAATCGGAAATATTGGCTCTATTCACACGATATTTGTCTTTCATTAGCTATCCACCATATGTTTTTCTGAAATGTTTTATGAGGTGTAATTAGTAGTTGACGTTGGTGTCTGTATTTTCTCTGGCTACTCCCGTCTGATTTCAGACTGTAGCTATGCTGTAGCAATGATGGGAGCAGTAATGTAAAACTGATTTATAGCTAAAATATGCACATTTAATGAACAAAACATAGATTTATTGTGTAACATGTTATAGGACTGTCATCTGAGGTAGTTTTTTCTAGGTTCTTTAGGTTGGTTTTAGGTTATTTAGGTTGGCTTGTGCATGCTACTTGAATCATAATTCATACATCATAATCATAATCATACGTGTCTGTCCACTTTTGTATTTGGTGGTGAGCTAACATAAATATATGTGGTGTTTTCTCTGTAAAACATTTAAAAAATCGGACATGTTGGCTGGATTGACAAGATGTTTATCTTTCAAATGCTGTATTGGACTTGTTAATGTGTGAAAGTTAAATATTTAAAAAAAATAGCTTTTGAATTTCGCGCCCAGCACATGAGCTGGATGTTGTCATATTTGTACCGACGTCGGGAGAGCCCGCCTAACAGGTTAATGCAATCGCCGTGTTAGAATTCTAAAAATAATTTCCTTACGACATCCAGCTTAGTTATAGCGAAAGAGTGCCCAAACTCTGGGCGCAAACTACTAGTACAACATGTTCGACAGATATATGAAATAGCATCATAAAATGGGTCCTACTTTTGACGATCTTCCATCAGAATATTGTACAGGGGGTCCTTTGTCCAGAACAATCGTTGTTTGGATTTAGAATGTCCTCTTCTCCAGTCAATTAGCACAGAAAGCTAGCAAAGTGGCGCAAAGCTCTCCTTCCTGAACATATGCAGACAAAGCAACACGCCTAACGTCCCGAAAAAATTTCAATAATCAAATAAAACTATATTGAAAAAACATACTTCATGATGATATTGTCACATGTATCAAATAAAATCAAAGCCGGAGATATTAGTCGTCTATAACGACAGCTTATCAGAAGGCAATACCAGGTCCCTCCTCGTGCTCTCCAGAAAACAGGAAACTGGTGACACGTCATAGAAAGAGCTTTTATTCGACCCCAGATCAAGTTATACACTCCATTTCTTCTCTCACTGCCTGTCGACATCTAGTGGAAGACGTATGAAGTGCATGTATACTGATATATATCAAGGACATTTATAGGCAGGCCCTAGAACAGAGCATCGATTTCAGATTTTCCACTTCCTGTCAGGAAGTTTGCTGCAAAATGAGTTCTGTTTTACTCACAGATATAATTCAAATGGTTTTAGAAACTAGAGAGTGTTTTCTATCCAATAGTAATAATAATATGCATATTGTACGAGCAAGAATTGAGTACGAGGCCGTTTGAAATGCGCACCTTTTATCCAGGCTACTCAATACTGCCCCTGCAGCCCAAAGAGGTTTAACGCTCTACAACAAAGCTTTCTCAGCGTCCAAACAAGCTTTCTCTGCCCTTAACCTTGTTCTGAACACCTCCATAACAAAGGTCATGTGGTTTGGTAAGAAGAATGCCCCTCTTCCTATAGCTGTGATTACTAACTCTGATGGTTTAGAGCTCGAGATAGTCACCTCATACAAGTACTTGGGAGTATGGCTAGATGGTACACTGTCTTTCTCTCAGCACATATCCAGCTGCAGGCTAAGGTTACATCTAGACTTGGTTTCCTCTATTGTAATCACTCCTCTTTCACCCCAGCTGCCAAACTATCCCTGATTCAGATGACCATCCTACCCATGCTAGATGTTTATAGATCGGCAGGTAAGGGTGCTCTCGAGAGGCTAGATGTTCTTTACCATTCAGCCATCAGATTTTCCACCAATGTTCCTTATAGGACACATCACTGCACTCTTTACTCCTCTGTAAACTGGTCATCTCTGTATACCCATGGCAAGACCCACTGGTTGATGCTTATTTATAAAACCCACTTAGGCCTCACTTCCCTCTATCTGAAATACCTACTGCAGCTATCATCCTCCACATATAACACCCGTTCTGCCAGTCACATTCTGTTAAAGGTCCCCAAAGCACACACATCCCTGGGTCGCTCCTCTTTTCAGTTCGTTGCAGCTAGCGACTGGAACGAGCTGCAACAAACACTCAAACTGGACAGTTTTGTCTCAATCTCTTCATTCAAAGACTCAACCATGGACACTCTTATTGACAGTTGTGGCTGCTTCGCTTGATGTATTGTTATCTCTACCTTCTTGCCCTTTGTGCTGCTGTCTGTGCCCAATAATGTTTGGATCATGTTTTGTGCTGCTGTCATGTTGGACTTCTGCCATGTTGTGTTGCTAAAATGCTGTGTTGTCATGTATTGCTGCCATGCTATGTCGTTGTCTTAGGTCTCTCTTTATGTAGTGTTGTGGTGTCTCTCTTGTCGTGATGTGTGTTTTGTTCTATATTTTAATTTTAATTTTTAATCCCAGCCCCCATCCCCGCAGGAGGCCTTTTGCCTTTTGGTAGCCCGTCATTGTAAATAAGAATTTGTTCTTAACTGACTTTCCAAGTTAAATAAAGGTTGAATTTTAAAAAAAATCATAAAAAGTATCACTGCCTGGTACAGCAACTGCACTGTCCGCAACCGCAGGGCTCTCCAGAGGGTGGTGTGGCCTACCCAACACATCACCGAGGGCACCCTGCCTGGCCTCTAGGACATCTACAGCACCCGGAGTCACAGGAAGACTCCGGGAAGATATCATCCACCAAAGCCACCGCCTGTTCTCCCCACTACCAACTAGAAGGCGGAGACAGTATTGGTGCCTCAAAGCTGGAACCAAGAAAATTGAAAACAGCTTCTATCTTCAGGCCATCAGATAGTCACCACTAGCTGGGCTCCGCAAGGTACCTTCCCCTACACCTTAGACACTGACACTAACTGACACGATACCACTCGGTACTCTACCCTGGACCTTAGAGACTGCCACCCTAGGTACGTAAAGTCATTGAACACTGGTCACTTTAATCATGTTTATTGTTCAGATAGTGTTAAAATATTTAGATACAGATAAGAGTGGCATTCCTGCAACACAATTCCGTAGAGTAGAAATTATATTTGATATCTGAGAAACTGATTTGCCACTTTATATGTACAGTACATACTGTGTTCTCGACATAGCTCATCCTATATAACTACAGCTGTACATAACTTTTTCCTACTTAAAATATTGTCCACTCTGTCAATACACATCACATATTTATATTCTAGACTGACACCGCTTGTACTTATATTTCTTAATTTCTTCTTCTTTTTTTTCTCTTGGTTTAATTTGTGTATTTCACTGCACCTGCTTATCTGTGTTCACAACAAATAACCTTTGATTAGATTTTTTCCTATGTTTTACAGCATACTTTTACATCAAACACAATATCTGTCAAAAATGCAGCCCTTTCCAAACCTGATTGAAACCCGTTCAGTGGAACTTTTTTCACACCAAAGGCTCTTTTTCTTCATTTGATGTCCTAAATGCACCTCTTTCATACAATTCCAGCCACAGCACATCAGTGTACTTCCTTTCAACCTCACTGTTGGGAAGAGCTGCCATCAAAAGCTTGTTTTATGGAATATGACGCTCGTTCCCACAAAGTAATATTGTGTGAATTGCAGAATTTGTAGTCTATACAATCTGCCTGACTTCATGCCTTTGATGGACAGAAGCCATTCTTGAAAAGGCAACATCAGAAAAATAAGCTTGGGCTTTGAACAATTGGAACAAGAGAGTGACACAAAGATCCCACTGCTATAACCACAATCAGTAAGGACAGTCAGCAACACAGCAGCGATAGGTACAAACCCTGCATGTGTTAGCTAGTGCACTTAACTGCCCGAGAAATAACCCTTCTTATCTATGCTCTTCAACCCGCTCTGAACAGTGGGAAACATATGCATGTCAATCTCAGCAGAGGGTTTGACATTTAGAAAAAAAAATACAGAACTGGTTAAAAAAAACGACTCATTTCATTTTCTTTCTGAAATCCAATTCCTTTGTGTTCTGCTGTGAGACAGAAAAAAATTGAAAATAAATCCCTGAATAGTTTGAAAGTAGCTCCATGCTCTAATTACCAAACCAGGCACCAACAGGTTCCAAACATAATAAATGCTACCCAGCTTCTTTTCATTACAATAAAGGAAAGTCACACACACACCACGCAGCTAGGCCTCCCACTAGGGGTATTTGAATTTCCTTAAATCAAATCAGTATAGGCATGGCAGGGTTTATTCACTTACATATCTAAATATAGACTTTCATTTGAAACCAAATTGCTTCAGTGTACCATCTCCCTTTACTTGTGTGAGTAAGAACAAGGTATTACATGAGCTAACGAGCGATACTGTTAACTATGGTCGGTCACCATAGGAAGAGAAGAAAAGTGACAGCTGCGATAGGAGACTATAGTATATATAGACGTGAAAAATATGCCCCTTGTTATACTCTACCATAATGAGGATGAGAGAGAGTAAATGAGAAGAAGGAAAAAGAAAGAAGAGCAGAGGACTGGTGAGGCAGATAAATATATGAAGTAGACAAAGGAAGAAAGACTGATAGTACAACAGTGGGTTTCACTACAGCATTCGTTACTACAGGAAGCACTGTGCGGTAGGTAGCTCTGTCTCACTTTGGTCCCATGAAAACCAAATGGAGCAGGCAGAAGAAGTCTGAAATGAGAAAGGTAGTGGTTGGAGGACACCTCCCTTTCTCCCAGACAGACCACCTCATCATGATTGCAGTGGGGGGCTGTGGCACAGAGCAGGACTAACCTAGCTGGCATACTGGAGATTTTAAGAGTATGTGGTGCCCTCAGTGTAAGTACAGTAGTCTTATAGTCATGCATCCTATTGTACATACAAGAGGTCTTGTTCTGAAATCGATCTGAGGCTTTTCTCCCAAGACCCTAGTATATATATTTTTTTTTATGGACACCTGTACGAATGGACCTGAGGACAACTAGACCCGTCCCCATATAGACCTGGTCCATTCAGAGTATTAAGTAGCAGCCTACCTGTTGACTATTGGTTACTGTAGCCTATCCTTCTCATTTAACTTTTAATTGCATGATTTTAATTCCATCTTCCATTGATCTCCTAACTTGCTTGCTGTGGCACACACAGAGCCAGAGGCTAGTGCCGCTTTAATGACTTGTGATTGGCCGACAACAACAAGCTACACACGCCACTCTCGTGAAAATCGTGTGCAGCAGTATAAAAGAGAAACGTTTCTCTCTCTCTCTCTCTATTGCAGAAGTCGCATTCGTGTCTATACGGGTCGTTACCGACAAATCAGTTATAATTACACATACCCGTGACAATCAAATCAGATCCAATCTGGATCCGAGGGTCAACTACAGAATTTCATACCTGTCTGGCACCTGTTATTTGGGTTCGGGTGGACCAATAAGACCTCTAGTACATACATCCGAGGGATGGGCATTTGACATTTTTTGACTCTTTGAGAACTCACATGATTTTTATTTGAGTACTCGAGTACTGTAATGGATTTTTTCCCTTCTATTTTTAGAACATATGTGCTCATTTATCTATATGCTAACAGATTGTGACAATGCCTAATTTATCATAACCATTACAGATAACAAATCCTAGTTGCTAAATTGCCACATATAAACTGAGTGTACAAAACATTAGGAACACCTCCTCTTTCCATGACATAGACTGACCAGCAGGGACGTCACTATACATCCAGAACATCCATGGCAGGGCCTCCCGAGTGGCGCAGTGGTCTAAGGCTGTGCCACTAGAGATCCTGGTTCGAATCCAGGCTCTGTCGCAGTTGGCTGAGACCGGGAGACCCCTGGTTAGGGAAGGATTTGGCCAGCAGGGATATCATTGTCCGATTGCGCTTTAGCGACTCCTGTGGTTGGCCGGGTGTATGCACACTGACTAGGTCGCTGGTTGGGTTGTGTTTTGGGGGGGACACAGCTCTCGACCTTCGCCTCTCCCGAGTCCGTACGGGAGTTGCAGCGATGAGACAAGACTGTAACTACCAATTGGATACCACGAAATTGAGGGTAAAATAAAATACATAAAATAACATCCGGGGCTTAGCCCTGAAGACCTGGGTCTGACTCCGGATGTTACTAATGTTTTGTACACTCAGTGTCTATTCAGTCAATAAAAAAGCAAGTGCCATTTAAGATACATTTCTTGAAAACATAATTTCAGCTGATTATTTTATGTTGTGAAACACAATCAGTAACCTTGCGTGTAGAAGCTTATGGATGTGCAATGACATAGCCTTGTTTTGTTTATTTAGCAGACAAGATGCTCTTATTTCGAGAGTCCTTATCAGAGTCAAGACACATCTATTTTATAGTTTAAAAATATGACGTAGTATAACAAAATAAAATATAACACATTATTTTCCCAAATGAAAAAAGTTACCAGTGCGAAGTGATGCGTATCTCATGCCTGGAACAGTTATTCTCAAAGAGTGATCATTTCAGTGGCATGTATTCATGGAGTGATCATATTCAGTGGCATGTATTCATGGAGGGAAGTCAAGGTTCCCCCAAAAATGTACCCCCAAAAATGAAATATGTATTTAAAAATAAAATGTAATCTTTCGTCTCTCTGTATTTCATACATTTCCTTCAATTCGCAAGAGGATGAATTTCTCTCACTGGAGAAAGTATCTGAACGAACAAAATAGTGTCCCTCTGCTCCCCTCCTCAAGAAGCCAACACTCAACTTATTTGACGTCAAAAACTATAGACCTGTATCCCTTCTTAATAATTTTCTTTCCAGAACACTTGATCATGCTGTCTCTGATCATATTTCTCGTTATCTCTCTCAGAACGAACTTGACCCTAACCGGTCAGGCTTCAAGACGGGTCACTCAACCGAGCCTGCTCTTCACTGTGTCACGGAGGCTTTCCGCACTGCCAAAGCTGACTCTCTGTTTTCATCCTCTATCCGCTGCCTTCGACACCGTGAATCCTCCTCTCCACTCTCTCAGGGCTAGGCGTCTCAGGCTATGCACACTTTTGGATTGCAAGTGACGTGGAGAGGATCTGTGTATGCACCACATACTCTCACTACTGGTGTCCCCCTGGGCTCGGTTCTAGGCCCTATCCTCTTCTATGCACTCGGCTCCGTCATATCCTCACATGGTCTCTCCTATCATTGCTATGCGGATGACACTCAACTACTTTTCTCCTTCCCCCCTTCTGACACCCAGGTGGTGACACGCATCTCTGTGTGCCTGGCAAATATCTCAACTTGGATGTCGGCCCATCACCTCAAACTCAACCTCGACAAGACGGAACAGCTCTTCCTCCTGGGGAAAGCCTGCCCGCTCAAAGACACCTCCATCACAGTTGACATCTCTCCAGTTTCGCCCTCAGAGCGAGCAAAGAACTTTGGCGTGACCCTGGACAACACCCTGTCGTTCTCTGCAAACATCAAAGTGGTGACGCGCTCCTGCAGGTTCATACTCTACAACATTCGTAGAGTACAACCTTACCTCACATAGGAAGCGGCGAGGGTCCTAATCCAGGCACTTGTCCTCTCCCGTCTGGACTACTGCAACTGTTGGGTGTGCTGTTGGGTGGGCTCTCCGTTTGTTCCAACAAACCCCTGCAACTTATCCAGAACGCAGCAGCCCACCTTGTACTCAACCTTCCCAAGTTATTTCATGCCACCCCGCTTATCCGCACACTCCAACAGCTTCCAGTCGAAGCTTGCATCCACTAAAAGACCATGGTGCTTACCTATGGAACAGCAAGAGGAACTTCCCTTCCCTACCTTCAGGTTATGCTCAAATCCTACAACCCAACCCGATCCCTCTGTTCTACCACCTCAGGTCTCTAGGCTCTCCTACAGCTCCTGCTCAGTCCAAGCTCTTCTCTGTCCTGGCACCCCAATGGTGGAACCAGCTTCCCCCTGAAGCTAGGACAGCAGAGTCTCTGCCCATCTTCTGAAAAACATCTAAAACCCTACCTCTTCAAAAAGTATCTTAAATAATCCCCCTCAACTCGACCAAAATAAAAATAAAACTTAACCAGCACTTGCACTTGACCCCCCTAGCTCTGACTCTATTGATAGCTATGTTATTGACAAACAATTTACATTCTATGCTTGTGATGTGGTTGTCCCACCTAGCTATCTTAAGATGAATGCACTAACTGTATGTCGCTCTGTATAAGTGTCTGCTAAATTACTAAAATGTGAACAAAAATGTAGCCCATCTATCTGATGCTGTCTGATCAAAAAGAGTTTGACATTGTTGCTGCCCATAGCATTGAATACAAGGGAGCATTTGGCCTCCCTTGATAAAAAAAAAAGGTAATAATAGCCAATCAGCATTAAGCTAAACTGAGTGAGCTCAGCTGTAAATGGTCCTGGTACACAAAAAAAGTGTTTAGGGAAGCCAGTTTGGATTTGGCTTCACGCCGATCACATCACATCAGAAACCAAACGTCATTGACAGAAACAACTTGAACTGTTGCATCTCGTTGTGTTGTTGTCCTCCGGTGACTAGCTAAAATCGTTCCTTTCCTAAATTAGCCATGGATGGGGATAGGGATTTGGACTTGTGGTTTTACTTAATTCTCCGTACTGGTCAACGATTATAACAGTGATTCTGATCCAACCATAAATTCATACATTGTGTCCCTGGCCTGAGAGGACGGAATTTCAATATGTAGCTAGATGGAGTAGGCTAATGTTAACTAGCTGGCCTGGCGCATCATTGCCCAAGAAAGGAAGTTCGGCTACCGAGCAAGCATTTTTTTTAGCCAGGTAGCCTAGACCCCCCCTCCTCTCCACTCTCCCCCCCCACCCCTCCACTCTTTCCCCCCCCCCCCCCTCCTCTCCACTCTTTCTCCCCCCCCACCCCCCCCCACCCACCCACACACACAGAAATCAGTGCCATGGACAGCCACATAATATTTAGCTTACGTTCATTGGACTAAATCGTTTTTGGTGTATTTTAGTTGTCACTGTATTAGACTAAGCATAGGTTACAAGATAATGTTGAAATGTTGAAGTTGAAATGGTGTTGGATTAATGGAGCCAGCGCCTGTTTTCTTAGCAAGTTGCGATAACTCTCTCTAGTTCTAAATCAATACTTGTTTAGTAGTCTGAAAATGTTGGAAAAAAGAATTGCTTGACCATGCTGTAGGTTTCTTTATTACATGCAATGTGTTTTGTGGACTTCACAGGACAGATGTTTCTCTCCGGTTTTGTGATGAAACAAAGGTGTGGTTGAATTTATTCTGCCACTGTCTTCTTATTGTCTCAGCCTTAGGCCTATATATATATCACAGTGTCAAGGCACATGAATTAAGGGGTTTTAGACCAAACAACGCAATTATCACAACACATAGGTTGAAAAAAATGGCCTTACTGAAGAGCTCAGTGACTTTCAATGTGGCACCGTCATAGGATGCCACCTTTCCAACAAGTCAGTTCGTCAAATTTCTGCAGCCCCGGGTAACTGCTGTTATTGTGAAGTGGAACGGTCTAGGAGCAACAACGACTCAGCCGTGAAGTGGTAGGCCACACAAGCTCACAGAACAGGACTGCCGAGTGCTGAAGCACATAGCGTGTATATATCATCTGTCCTCTTCAACACACTACTGAGTTCCAAACTGCCTCTTGAAGCAACGTCAGCACAAGAAATGTTCGTTGGGAGCTTCATGAAATGGGTTTCCATGGCCGAGCAGCAGCACACAAGCCTAAGATTTCCATGCCCAATGCCAAGTGATGGCTGGAGTGATGTAAAGCTTGCCACCATTGGACTATGGAGCAATGGAAACGCATTCTCTGGAGTAATGAATCATGCTTCTGTCACGCGTAATGACGCTGTTGAGACGAAGCAGGTACGGGAGTAAAACATTTAATTATAACAGACAGAGACAAAACAGGAACAGCGTCAGAAACAAATTCAAAAGACAAAAACAATACAATGCAGCAGCGGGGAACAGAGCAAGGGAACAGACAAATATAAGGGAGGAAAAGAACATGTGATAAGTGAGTCCAGGTGAGTCCAATAACGCTGATGCGAGTTATGATGGCAGGTGTGAGTGATGGATGGCAGGAGCGTGTGATGCAGGGTAATCTGGCGCCCTCAAGCGCCAGGGGAAGGGAAGAGCGGGAGCAGACGTGACAGCTTCACCATCTGGCAGTCCGACGGACAAATCTGGGTTTGACAGAGGCCAGGGAAACGCTACCTGATCCAATGAATAGTGCCAACTGTAAAGTTTGGTGGAGGAGGAATAATGGTCTGGGGCTGTTTTTCATGGGTCACGCTAGGCCACTTAGTTCTAGAAAAGGGAAATCTTAATGCCACAGCATACAATGACATTCAAGAGGATTCTGTGCTTCCAACTTTGTGGCAACAGTTTGGGGAAGGCCCTTTCCTGTTTCAGCATGACAATGCCCCCGTGCACTAAGCGAGGACCATACATAAATGGTTTGTCGAGATCGGTGTGGAAGAACTTGACTGGACTGCACAGAGCCTTGACCTCAACCCCATCGAACACCTTTGGGATGAATTGGAACGCTGACTGCGAGCCATGCCTAATCGCCCAACATCAGTACCCGACCTCACTAATGCTCTTGTGGCTGAATGGAAGCAAGTCCCCACAGCAATGTTCCACCATCTAGTGGAAAGCCTTCCCAGATGCGTGATGGTTGTTATAGCAGCAAAGGGCGGACCAACTTCATATTATTGCCCATGATTTTGTAATGGGATGTTTGACGAGCATTATTATTCCTAAACTGCAGCTCGTTGTTGGAACACAAATGATCCTACTTCAATTAACCAGTCTATTTTGAATTTGTGATGAAGCTGTCATCATTTGGCAGTTAATGTAGCTTGTGTATCCCATCATTTAGATATGTTTTTATAGGCATTTATTTCTGTAGGCCTAAAGGGAGCTTGTGTATCCCATCAGTTAGATACTTTTTTATAGGCATTTATTTCTGTAGGCCTAAAGGGAGCTTGTGTATCCCATCATTTAGATACATTTTTATAGGCATTTATTTCTGTAGGCCTAAAGGGAGCTTGTGTATCCCATCAGTTAGATACGTTTTTATAGGCATTTATTTCTGTAGGCCTAAAGGGAGCTTGTGTATCCCATCATTTAGATACATTTTTATAGGCATTTATTTCTGTACGACTAACGGGAGCTTGTGTGTGCACCCAGCATGCCATTTGGTGTGTGGAGGGAGTGGTCGGAACGCAATTTGTCATACCCTGATCTGTTTCACCTGTCTTTGTGATTGTCTCCACCCCCCTCCAGGTGTCTCCTGTGTTCCCCATTAGTCCCCGGTGTATTTATCCCTGTGTTTCCTGTCTCTCTGTGCCAGTTCGTCTTGTTTTGCCAAGTCAACCAGCGTTTCTCCTAGCTCCTATTTTTCCCAGTCTCAGTTTTTTCCTAGTCCTCCTAGTTTTGACCTTTGCCTGTCCTGATGCTGAATCTGCCTGCCTGACCACTGCCTGTCCTGACCCCGAGCTTGCCTATCCCCTGGTACTGTTTGGACTCGGACCTGTTCTCTGAACCCCTGCCTGTCCTGACCTCGAGTCTGCCTATCCCCTGGTACTGTTTGGACTCGGACCTGTTCTATGAACCCCTGCCTGTCCTGACCTCGAGCTTGCCTATCCCCTGGTACTGTTTGGACTCGGACCTGTTCTCTGAACCTCTGCCTGTCCTGACCTCGAGCTTGCCTATCCCCTGGTACTGTTTGGACTCGGACCTGTTCTCTGAACCCCTGCCTGTCCTGACCTCGAGTCTGCCTATCCCCATGTACTGTTTGGACTCGGACCTGTTCTCTGAACCCCTGCCTGTCCTGACCTCGAGCTTGCCTATCCCCTGGTACTGTTTGGACTCGGACCTGGTTTATGAACTCTCACCTGTCCCCAACCTGCCTTTTGCCTAACCCTTTTGGTATAATAAATATCAGAGCTCAACCATCTGCCTCCTGTGTCTGCATTTGGGTCTCGCCTTGTGCCCTAAAGGGAATTTAGGCAGAAGAATGGTGTGATGCTTAGCTTGGTTTATTTTTTTGTACAAATGGAACACTAGAGTCAAAGCAAATTAATGTTGTCTTCAGGACAACATTTTACAGCAACAAAGCACATTCCACCAAATAATTTTACAGTATAAAAAAAAAAACATTTCTGGTTAAAGATTGAGTTTTGCACAACAAGCTAACCATATCTTATATTTTATGTAAGGTAAGACATTAAAGATGCAAGTGACTGACCAATTCCAATGAAGACAGCCTGGAATTCCTTGTCTTTCAGAGAGTTCAGGCTCATCCCGTTCATACCCAGTCCCTTCTCTCTGACAATCTGAAAGTGGGCAAGTTATGGATATTTGGGGTTTTAGGGTTGAGTTAATCAGTGACATTCATCACATAAAATACACACAGTGAGGTTCAGAGACAGAGACAATGTGGTCGGGTAACATTCCTCTGGGGTTCGATAACTACATGGAAAAGACAAATGACACAGCCATGACAGCGGCCTATTTGTTTGTGTTTGTCACTGGCGTAATAGAGTGAAGTTGGGACAACGTCTTCCTTCTCATTTCCATCACACTCTTTCTCTTAATTAAATTAATTGAGAGGCCATCTTAATGGAATTCATTTCTGGAGATTAATAAAGCCTTGAAGAAAAGGTCAGACGGCAAGAAGCAATAGCTACCTCCCCTCTCTTCATCCCCTCACTCCTGTCTAGCCAACCTCAAGGAATGTTGTCTCTCTCTTATCTCTTTCTTTTCCCCATGCTTCCCTTTCTTCTCTCCATCTTTCTTTCACACCCCTATCCCTCTCCACCTCTTTCAATACCCCATCTATTTCTCTCTCTCTCTTCCATTACTTTTTCTCTCTCTCTTCCCTTCTTCGTTTCTCTCTCTCTCCATCAAATAAATAAATAATTAGGAATAAATCAAATTAATCACAGTTAGGTGAGCTGGATGAGTAGTATTGATTGGCCTTTTTCCTGGCTATGGCATTCAGACAATGACCAGATGGATACCCTACGCCGGAGGAAGTGTCTTTGTCACTTAGCTTTCCCCACTGTAGCTTCTAATTGTTTTCTCTGCCCTGTACCTGTTTGTTTAGGGCTTTAGGTTGCTGTTGTCGTTATTAATGTCACTGACATTTTCCTGGTGATGGGTGCATAGCTCTTGACAGTGAGAGTGTTGTGTGTGAGCATAGTGTGTCTATGGTTTGGTGAGTGTGTGTGTATGTAAGTGGTGAGTGGTGAATCTAAAGAGGACCAGGCTCTGAGGGGTGGCCAGTCCACTTCTGGCTGTGCCGGGTGGAGATTATAAGAGTACATGGCCATTAAGGCCAGATCGTTCTTCAAGATGTTCAAACATTGATAGATGATCAGCAGGGTCAAATAATAATACCTGTGGCTATAGAGGGTGCAACAGGTCAGCACCTCAGGAGTAAATGTCAGTTGGCTTTTCATAGCCAAGCATTCAGAGGTCGAGACAGCAGGTGTGGGAGAGAGGGAGTGAAAGAGCGGGTCGAGAACAACAGGTCTGGGACAAGGTAGCATGTCCAGTGAACAGGTCAGAGTTCCATAGCCACAGACAAAACAGCAGAAACTTGATCAGCAGCACGACTAGGTGGACTGGAGACGGGGGCAGCCAGGAGTCCTCAGGCCAGGTAGGTCTGAGGCATGATTCTAGGGCTCAGGTCCTCTGCGAGTGGAGAGAGAGAGATATGGGAGAATTAGACAGAGCATACTTACATTCACACAGGACGCCAGATAAGACAGGAGAATTTTACGTGATCCTAGCCCCCCGGCACATAGACTATTGCAGCATAGATACTGGAGGCTGAGTTGGGGAGGGGGAACTATGGCCCTGTCCGACGATACCCCGAGACAGGGCCAACCAGGCAGTATATAACCTCACCCACTTTGCTGAAGCACACACCACTAGAGGGATATCAGCAGACCACCAATTTACTACTCTGAGTCAAGGCTGAGTATAGCCCATGAAAGATCTTCTCCACCGCACGAGCGTGACAGGAAGATCACATCAGTGACTCAACCCACTCAAGTCGAGTATAGCAAAATAATCCTGGAACGAAGTGACGCACCCTTCCTAGCGACGGCATGGAAGAACACTACTAAGCCAGGCTCAGCCCCTGTAGTACGGTCAGAGGCACAGAATCCCAGTGGAGAGAGGGGAGCTGGCCAGGCAGAGACAACAAGGGCGGTTCACCACTACCTGGACCAGACTACACTCAATCATAGGACCTACTGAAGAGATTAATCTTCAGTAAAGATGTATAGATTGAGACCGAATCTGCGTCTCTTAAATGGATAGGCAGACCATTCCACAAAAATGTAGCTTTATAGGAGAAAGTCCTGCCTAAAGCTGTTTGTATAAAAATTCTCAGGACAATAAGGAGCCCTGGGTCTTGTGACCGTAGTGTATGTGAAGGTATGTACGGCAGGACCAAATCAGAGAGATAGGTAGGAGCAAGTCCATGTAGTGCTTTGTAGTTTTGTAGTAAAACCATGAAATCAGACAGAGCATTAACAGGAAGCCAGTGTAGAGAAGCTAGCACTGGAGTAATATGATCGAATTTTGGGATTCTAGTCAAGATTCTAGCAGCCGTATTTAGCACTAACTGAAGTTAATTTAACGCTTTATCTGGGTAGCCGGAGATTAGGGCATTGCAGTATTCTAATCTAGAAGTGACAAAAGCATGGATTCGTTTTTCTGCATTTGTGGACAAAAAGTTTCTGATTTTTGCAATGTTATGAAGATGGAACAAAGCTGCCCTTGAAATATTATTGATATGTTCGTTAAAAGAGTGATTTGGGTCCAGTGTAAAGCCGAAGTCTTTCAGTTTTATTTGAGACGACTGTACAACCATCAAAATGAATTGTCAGCTCAAACAGCACAGCTCTTTGATTTTTAGGACTTAGAACTTGCATCTCTGTTTAAAACTAGTTAAAAGTAAAACGTTTGCCGCCATCCACTTCATTATGTCTGAAACACTAGCTTCCAGGGTAGGCAATTTTGGTGCTTCACCATGTTTCATCAAAATGTACGGCTGTGTGTCGTCCGCAAGTGGAAGTTGACATTGTGTTTCCAAATGACATTATCAGAGGTAGAATATATAGTGAAAGTAATAGTGGTCCTAAAACAGAACCTTGAGGAACACCGAAACTTACGATTATTTCAGTTGCTGAGTTGAAGTCAAGTAGGTCAAGTACGGACTGGAAGGTTTAGAGGCCATGACTATTTTTGTGAATGTGTCGAGATACAGGATTAAAAAACTTGATTGTCTCAATTGATCCTAGGTCCTGGCAGTTCTGGCCAGACTCAGGACAATTGAGTCTTGGAGAAATACGCAGATTCAAATAGGAGTCCGTAATTTGTATTCTAATGATCATGATGTTTTCTTCAAATAAGTTAATTAATCACTGCTGAAGTGAAGGCCATCCTCACTTGGGGAATGCTGCCTTTTAGTTAGCTTTGCGACAGTATCAAAAATATAGTTTTTATACACTGCTAAAAAAAATAAAGGGAACACTTAAACAACACAATGTAACTCCAAGTCAATCACACTTCTGTGAAATCAAGCTGTCCACTTAGGAAGCAACACTGATTGACAATAAATTGCACATGCTGTTGTGCAAATGGAATAGACAAAAGGTGGAAATTATAGGCAATTAGCAAGACACCCCCAATAAAGGAATGGTTCTGCAGGTGATGACCACAGACCTGCACGGGCGATATGGTCACTAGTGTAACCAGGAGGAAAGGCCTCATTTAACACAGTAAATTCATCAGGCTTGAGCAATGTTTCAGTAAGGACAATCACATCAAGTTTATGATCAATGATTAGTTTATTGACTACTTGACTGCCTTGGAAGTGAGGGATCTAACATTAAGTAGTCCTATTTTGATATGTGAGATATTATCACAATCTCTTTCAATAGTAACAGGAATGGAGGAGGTCTTTGCTAAGGATTGCTAAGGCAAACACCACAAAGTTTAGTTTTGCCCGACCTAGATCGAGGCACAGACACGGTCTCAATGGGGAAAGCTGACTACACTGACTGTGTTAGTGGCGGACTCCACTAAACTGGCAGGCTGGCTATCTCATTGTGGAGCTGGAGGAGTTAGAGCCCTGTCTATGTTGATAGATGAGATGACAGCACCCCTCCAGCTTGGATGGGGTCCGTCACTCATCAGCAGGCCAGGCTTGATCCTGTTTGTAGGGGAGTCCCAGAAAGAGGGCCAGTTATACACACATTTTATCTTTTAGGAGGGGCAGAAAACTATTTTCAACCAGCGATTGAGATGTGCGAGTCTGCTGTAGAGCTCATCACTCAGAGATAATTACTCGATGCCAACACATCCTTCTAGCTAAGTTACACGCTGAAGTTATGTTGCTCTTGGTGACCTCTGACTGTTTCATCCTAACATTGTTGGTGCTGATGTGGATAACAATATCCCTGTATATCGTGACTTTACTTTCAGTAATCTGATTACTGTTATTTATTTAAGCCATGAAGTGCTTCGAACGGCTGGTCATGGCTCACACCATTATCCCAGAAACCCTAGACCCACTCACATTTGTAAACCGCCCCAACAGATCCACAGATGATGCAATCTCTATTGCACTCCACACTGTCCTTTCCCACCTGGACAAAAGGAACACCTATGTAAGAATGCTATTCATTGACTACAGCTCAGCGTTCAACACCATAGTGCCCTCAAAGCTCATCAATAAGCTAAGGACCCTGGGACTAAACACCTCCCTCTGCAACTGGATCCTGGACTTCCTGACGAGCCGGCCCCAGGTGGTAAGGGAAGAGGGCACGACAAAACCTATTCCCCCCCAGGAGACTGAAAAGATTTGGCATGGGTCTTCAGATCCTCAAAAGGTTCTACAGCTGCACCATCGAGAGCATCCTGACTGGTTGCATCACTGCCGAGTATGACAACTGCTCGGCCACCAACCGCAAGGCACTACAGAGGGTAGTGTGAACGGCCCAGTACATCACTGGGGCCAAGCTTCCTGCCATCCAGGACCTCTATACCAGGCAGTGTTAGAGGAAGGCCCTAAAACTTGTCAAAGACTCCAACCACCCTAGTCATAGACAAGACAAGCGGTAACAGAGCGCAAGTCTAGGTCCAAGAGGCTTCTAAACAGCTTCTACACCCAAGACTCCTGAACACCTAATCAAATGGCTACCCAGACTATTTGCATTGCCCCCTCCTCTTTTACACTGCTGCTACTCAATGTTGTTATCATCTATGCATAGTCACTTTAATAACTCTACCTACATGTATATATTACCTTAACTATCCGGTTCCCCCTGCACATTGACTCTTAACCGGTACCCCCTAGTCTCGCTATTGTTATTTTACTGCTGCACTTTAATTACTTGTTACTTTTATTTCTTATTCTTATCTGTATTTTTTTTTAAACTGCATTGTTGGTTAGGGGCTCATAAGTAAGCATTTATCTGTAAGATCTACACCTGCTGTATTCGGCGCATGTGACTAATACAATTTGATTTGATAACTATGTTTAATTGTTATCCGATTAAATTAATCATGTAACAACTCATTAGGATTTGAGGCACCACAGAAGAAGTTGTTTAGTGAGTTACCATCTCCCGAAATAAACGCCATAGGGTCTTTACCTATTTCATCGATAAACAGTCCTCTTTTTAATCATTACCTTTTATCAAAACTAATTTTGAACAATCGTAACCTTCTTTGATCTGCAAAAACACCAGCCTTGCGCATTATTCAGAACTACACACATTGGTTTAATAATTTATTTACTAGCTAACTAAATAATAACACAGAATACACACACACACTTACATGAGACAAATTTCCCTAGTGCACTGACAAGATATGACGGCTTGTAACAGAGATGGAGAGGGAGGGAAAGAGAGAGATAATTATCACTTCCGCATTCAACAACCCGGTCGCATTCCGCTTCGCTCCACAGGTAGTATCACACTTTCACTTCATTTCATTACAGTACAACGGTTTGATTTGTTTGATCTTAGCTAGCTACATAGCCGTCTTTGTATCAAAGATAATTGTGTAGTTTAGAGCGATTTTCTAGGTTAGCTAGCCAGCTATTTTCGTCCTTTTATCGTAACGTAACGTAATCATCACTGCTAGCTAGCTACCGAATAGCAGCACTGTAGAATCCATTACATTCAACGGAACAACGGAACGACTTGATTAGTGTAGTGTTAGCTAGTTACACAGTTGTCTTTGCTGTCCTTGTATCTAAGATAACTGTGGAGTCTAGAGTAATTTTCGGTTAGCTAGCCAGCTATTTTCGTCCGCCGCGCTGCCGTTCCCCTACCTAGTCAATACTGCTGGTCAACACCGCTAACACTGCTAACACTGCTAGCTAGCCAACTTCTACCGAATAGCAGCACTGTAGAAACTATTACATCACAACGGATTTGATTAGTGTAGGCTAGCTAGTGTTAGCTAGCTACATAGTTGTCTTTGCTGTCCTTGTATCTAGGACAATTGTGTAGTTAGACTAATTATCTGGCCAGTTACCGAGGTTACCAGCTATCGAGGCTACCTGGCCAGCTACACTTTCAAACATAGTCAACAACGCAGCCACTGCTAGCCAGCCTACTTCAGCAGTACTGTATCATTTTAATCATTTTAGTCAATAAGATTTTTGCAACGTAAGCTTAACTTTCTGAACATTCGAGACGTGTAGTCCACTTGTCATTCCAATCTCCTTTGCATTAGCGTAGCCTCTTCTGTAGCCTGTCAACTATGTGTCTGTCTATCCCTGTTCTCTCCTCTCTGCACAGACCATACAAACGCTTCACACCGCGTGGCCGCGGCCACCCTAACCTGGTGGTCCCAGCCCGCACGACCCACGTGGAGTTCCAGGTCTCCGGTAGCCTCTGGAACTGTCGATCTGCGGCCAACAAGGCAGAGTTCATCTCAGCCTATGCTACCCTCCAGTCCCTCGACTTCTTGGCACTGACGGAAACATGGCTCACCACAGATTACACTGCTACTCCTACTGCTCTCTCTTCGTCTGCCCACGTGTTCTCGCACACCCCGAGAGCTTCTGGTCAGCGGGGTGGTGGCACCGGGATCCTCATCTCTCCCAAGTGGTCATTCTCTCTTTCTCCCCTTACCCATCTGTCTATCGCCTCCTTTGAATTCCATGCTGTCACAGTTACCAGCCCTTTCAAGCTTAACATCCTTATCATTTATCGCCCTCCAGGTTCCCTCGGAGAGTTCATCAATGAGCTTGATACCTTGATAAGCTCCTTTCCTGAGGACGGCTCACCTCTCACAGTTCTGGGTGACTTTAACCTCCCCACGTCTACCTTTGACTCATTCCTCTCTGCCTCCTTCCCACTCCTCTCCTCTTTTGACCTCACCCTCTCACCTTCCCCCCCCTACTCACAAGGCAGGCAATACGCTTGACCTCATCTTTAATAGATGCTGTTCTTCCACTAACCTCATTGCAACTCCCCTCCAAGTCTCCGACCACTACCTTGTATCCTTTTCCCTCTCGCTCTCATCCAACACTTCCCACACTGCCCCTACTCTGATGGTATCGCGCCGTCCCAACCTTCGCTCTCTCTCCCCCGCTACTCTCTCCTCTTCCATCCTATCATCTCTTCCGTCTGCTCAAACCTTCTCCAACCTATCTCCTGATTCTGCCTCCTCAACCCTCCTCTCCTCCCTTTCTGCATCCTTTGACTCTCTATGTCCCCTATCCTCCAGGCCGGCACGGTCCTCCCCTCCCGCTCCGTGGCTCGACGACTCATTGCGAGCTCACAGAACAGGGCTCCGGGCAGCCGAGCGGAAATGAAGGAAAACTCGCCTCCCTGCGGACCTGGCATCCTTTCACTCCCTCCTCTCTACATTTTCCTCTTCTCTCTCTGCTGCTAAAGCCACTTTCTACCACTCTAAATTCCAAGCATCTGCCTCTAACCCTAGGAAGCTCTTTGCCACCTTCTCCTCCCTCCTGAATCCTCCTCCCCCTCCCCCCCTCCCTCTCTGCAGATGACTTCGTCAACCATTTCGAAAAGAAGGTCGACGACATCCGATCCTCGTTTGCTAAGTCAAACGACACCGCTGGTTCTGCTCACACTGCCCTACCCTGTGCTCTGACCTCTTTCTCCCCTCTCTCTCCAGATGAAATCTCGCGTCTCGTGACGGCCGGCCGCCCAACAACCTGCCCGCTTGACCCTATCCCCTCCTCTCTTCTCCAGACCATTTCCGGAGACCTTCTCCCTTACCTCACCTCGCTCATCAACTCATCCTTGACCGCTGGCTACGTCCCTTCCGTCTTCAAGAGAGCGAGAGTTGCACCCCTTCTGAAAAAACCTACACTCGACCCCTCCGATGTCAACAACTATAGACCAGTATCCCTTCTTTCTTTTCTCTCCAAAACTCTTGAACGTGCCGTCCTTGGCCAGCTCTCCTGCTATCTCTCTCAGAATGACCTTCTTGATCCAAATCAGTCAGGTTTCAAGACTAGTCATTCAACTGAGACTGCTCTTCTCTGTATCACGGAGGCGCTCCGCACTGCTAAAGCTAACTCTCTCTCCTCTGCTCTCATCCTTCTAGACCTATCGGCTGCCTTCGATACTGTGAACCATTAGATCCTCCTCTCCACCCTCTCCGAGTTGGGCATCTCCGGCGCGGCCCACGCTTGGATTGCGTCCTACCTGACAGGTCGCTCCTACCAGGTGGCGTGGCGAGAATCTGTCTCCTCACCACGCGCTCTCACCACTGGTGTCCCCCAGGGCTCTGTTCTAGGCCCTCTCCTATTCTCGCTATACACCAAGTCACTTGGCTCTGTCATAACCTCACATGGTCTCTCCTATCATTGCTATGCAGACGACACACAATTAATCTTCTCCTTTCCCCCTTCTGATGACCAGGTGGCGAATCGCATCTCTGCATGTCTGGCAGACATATCAGTGTGGATGACGGATCACCACCTCAAGCTGAACCTCGGCAAGACGGAGCTGCTCTTCCTCCCGGGGAAGGACTGCCCGTTCCATGATCTCGCCATCACGGTTGACAACTCCATTGTGTCCTCCTCCCAGAGCGCTAAGAACCTTGGCGTGATCCTGGACAACACCCTGTCGTTCTCAACCAACATCAAGGCGGTGGCCCGTTCCTGTAGGTTCATGCTCTACAACATCCGCAGAGTACGACCCTGCCTCACACAGGAAGCGGCGCAGGTCCTAATCCAGGCACTTGTCATCTCCCGTCTGGATTACTGCAACTCGCTGTTGGCTGGGCTCCCTGCCTGTGCCATTAAACCCGTACAACTCATCCAGAACGCCGCAGCCCGTCTGGTGTTCAACCTTCCCAAGTTCTCTCACGTCACCCCGCTCCTCCGCTCTCTCCACTGGCTTCCAGTTGAAGCTCGCATCCGCTACAAGACCATGGTGCTTGCCTACGGAGCTGTGAGGGGAACGGCACCTCAGTACCTTCAGGCTCTGATCAGGCCCTACACCCAAACAAGGGCACTGCGTTCATCCACCTCTGGCCTGCTCGCCTCCCTACCACTGAGGAAGTACAGTTCCCGCTCAGCCCAGTCAAAACTGTTCGCTGCTCTGGCACCCCAATGTTGGAACAAACTCCCTCACGACGCCAGGACAGCGGAGTCAATCACCACCTTCCGGAGACACCTGAAACCCCACCTCTTTAAGGAATACCTAGGATAGGATAAAGCAATCCTTCTGACCCCCCCCCCCCCCCTTAAAAGATTTAGATGCACTATTGTAAAGTGGCTGTTCCACTGGATGTCATAAGGTGAATGCACCAATTTGTAAGTCGCTCTGGATAAGAGCGTCTGCTAAATGACTTAAATGTAAATGTAATTATATAATTATTCGCCCATTAACCATATACTTTGCACACGAACCTCCGCCCATTTGGAATAATGAATCATGCATGTATTTACGTGTGAAATGCCTTCATTTGTCGTTTATGTCGGTCGGAACCGGAAAGTTGTTGGCCTTCCAGCTGTATAGCTCTGATTGTCCGAAAGGAGTCTACCCTTTCCTGTCTTTTACTGTTGTTCACTCTGGAAGATACCCAGCCATGTCGACGTTTCCCATTGGTGATGAGCGTAGTAGGATAGTCTCACTTAGATTCGCTTTTCTTGATATCTGACATAAGACAGCTAATCAGCTGTACCAGAGATTGTCTAAAGTGAGCTTCTCGCCTTTCCCTTCTCGTGTTGGTATTCAGGTTTCGGATCACGACGGACATGAGCTGCAGCTCTTCGTCTGTGTGGTCTAAAGGAAGGTGAGTATATTTCTTCACCTAGCGTTGAGGTTCAACGTTTCAACCATTTCCAAAATGAAGCTACCCGCCTCACGTTTCTTGGTCTAAAGGTTGATTCCTCTTCTTTATGCACTCTTGGTAAAAAGGTGCGTTCCGTCAGGCTGACAAGCTCTCTGAACTCACTTGGGGCATGGCTAGTTAATGTGCAAAGGATATCAAAACTATTATCTCATTAGAAAACTAAAATCACATTCCTATCTTAACACAAATACCTTCATCATTCTTCATATTGTATTCACAATATATTGGATGAAAACTTGACAGATAAAGGGGGTATCATGTCCAAGTTACAGTATTTGGTCCATACAGTTTTTAATAACATCACAAAATGAAAAACAGTATGACAGTAGTTTTCTACATTTCCCCGCTGACCATTCCCCACATTCTTTATGTTAGAATTATTGTTCCATTATCCACGTTTGGACATTAGAGTTTTGGGTGGGCAAAAGTCGCTCTAGACAAAGGCATTCCTTTGATTGATACTAATGGGTAGAGAGGGAGTTCTCTCCTGCTTAAATTTACTTCTGGGTGTGGAGATGTTAAAACCACCACAGTTCCCTCCTCCCCCCTTTGCGGGTGGGAGAGGATCTGGTTATTGTCAGCCATTTCCAAGCTGATCTGACCAATTGTGATCCTCATAGGACAGTCATGACACCATCCCGTTTTAGCCTTAGCCAGCACCATCTTCAGATTAGCCTTTATGTCGGTAGCCTTGCCCCCTGATAAACAGTGTATGATCGCTGAATGATTATTTTCAAGTCTAATAAGTCTAATATTGCGGGTAATGGAGTCACGAATGACTAGGGTTTTCAATTTGTCAGAGATAATGGTGGAAGTCTTTGGCAGCTCAGACCCCGTAACGGGTGGAGGAAAGACCTGAGAAGGCTCGGGCTCTAACTCCGACTCGTTGCTTAGTGGAGAAAACGGCTGAATGACAGACACCGGTTGAGCATGCAGAAAGCATTTCTTTCCAGAATCCATGAGAAAATTGTCTGGCTGCGGGGACTGGGCAGGGGGATTAACACTACTACGTGTATTTACTGGTGTCACAGACACTGTATCATCCTTTCCTGCACTTAAATTGCCCTTGCCTAACTGTTGCATCTGAAGCCGAGCTTGCAACTCGGCTATCCTCACCATAAGGCAATAGTTCTCCTGTATATTAAGAGTATAGCGACTGCAATGAGAAGGCATAATGATGGCAGATTTATCTCCAGATAGATACGGGGTGAAAAGGTTGAATAAAAAAAGTTGTGTAAGGACAAAACTAAGACCCTTGGTAAACTTGTTAAATACAGAGTTTGATTAAATAGTTATTAAGAGACAACACGGAAAAGTCGCTGCTGTGACAAGTTAAGGTGGTAAAGTAAAGTGCGGTATCAGGGGCGGCTATAATCAGTGTGGTGTTTGTAAGCAGTCAGGTGTGGTGAGGTGGTGTGTGTGCGCGTGTGCGCAATGCAAGTGGTTGTACGTACAGTATGTGTGTATGTGTGTGCGTGTGCGCACATGCATGTGTGTGTACTCAGTGTGGTGTGTGTTTATTACCGTCACCCCCAGGTCTTTCATCAGGTCAATCTCAAACTCCATCACCAAGTGGAAATGTCTTGAAGCAACAACGGCACAGCCGTGAAGTGGTAGGCCACACAAGCTCACAGAACGGGACTGCCGAGTGCTGAAGCGCATAGCGCGTAAAAATCGCCTGTCCACGGTTGCAACACTCACTACCGAGTTCCAAACTGCCTCTGGAGGCAACGTCAGCACAATAGCTATTCGTCGGGAGCTTCATGAAATGGGTTTCCATGGCCGAGCAGCAGCACACAAGCCTAGGATCACCATGCACAATGCCAAGCGTCAGCTGGAGTGGTGTAAAGCTCATTGCCTCTAGACTCTGGAAAGGCATCACCATCTGGCACTCCAACAGACGAATCTCGGTTTGGCAGATGCCAGGAGGACGCTACCTGCCCAAATGCACAGTGCCAACTGTAAAGCTTGGTGGAAGATGAATAATGGTCTGGGGCTGTTTTTCATGGTTCAGGCTCCTTAATTTCAGTGAAGTAAAATGTTAATGCTACAGCATACAATTACATTCTAGATGATTATGTTCTTCCAACTTTGTGGCAATAGTTTGTGGAAGACCCTTTCTTGCTTCAGCATGAAAATGCCCTCGTGCACAAAGCGAGGTCCATACAGAAATGGTTTGTCAAGATCAGTGTGGAAGAACTTGACTTACCTGCACAGAACCCTGACCTCAACCTGATCGAATACCTTTGGGATGAATTGGAACGCTGACTGCGAGCCAGGCCTAATTGCCCAATGTTAGTGCCTGACCTCACTAATGCTTTTGTGTTCCTACATGTAGTGGAAAGCCTTCCCCAGAAGAGTGGAGGCTGTTATAGCAGCAAAG
The DNA here is from genome assembly GCF_029448725.1 of Salvelinus fontinalis. Classification (NCBI taxonomy): domain Eukaryota; kingdom Metazoa; phylum Chordata; class Actinopteri; order Salmoniformes; family Salmonidae; genus Salvelinus; species Salvelinus fontinalis. The sequence goes on along the minus strand of NC_074690.1, from coordinate 21,878,070 downwards.
GGTGGACCAACTCCATATTAATGCCCATGATTTTGGAATGAGATGTTCGACGAGCAGGTGTCCACATACTTTTAGTCATGTAATGTATCTACTTCAATTACGTCCTTCCCCCTACACATCGACTCGGTACCCTGTGTATATAGCTAAATTATCGTTACTCACTGGAAGTCAGTAATACTAATTGAGCCCATCTACCTCAATCCTCCAATATATGTCTGTTAATTGAACACAGTGATGTCATACCCCAGTCTGGCCAGGAAGGAGGCACAGTTGACGGTCACCGGGCCACAGCCAATCATAGCGATCTTGACATGAAAGCTCTCCGACATCTGATCTGGAGGCAGCAGGTCAGGATTACGAACCTCAGGAATTACCATCTTGCTGAAAACCTGGAATGAAAAACAACAGAATGCCTAAATGTTAAAGCAAAAATGGTGAAGGAGAAAAAAAAAAAAAAAAAGTACAGTTTCCTTTTCAGGGCAGGGAGAAGTTAATATGGACTTGACATTTATGGTTGTCACATTGGACAAAGGTCAGAGCCCTGAGTGGGCTGGGGTTTTAATGTGAGGGGCATTCCAAAAGAGGAATAGCACATTAATATGTGACATTTGACAAGAGAGGAATTGACCAGCTGAAATTGAACAAAATTATTACAGACAATCTTTAAACCCACTGGTACTTATTGAGATGGAGGACCGATGCTTTTGGTGGTGGGTCTGTGTTGAGCCATGCTACCACACCTGCAGTTATTGCAGTTATGATAGTTGACAGTTTCATAATTGTATTTACAAGGGAACCTCTGACACAATATGGTAATTGTTTTTATGTGGATGCTATGATAATGGAACATTAATTAATTATGCACAGCTACAGAATGTGAGCTGAATAGCCTGGATATCGGACAAGTAAGATCGGCTAAATGAAATACACTACATGACCAAAAGTATGTGGACACCTGCTCGTCAAACATCTAATTCCAAAATCATTGATATTAATATGGAGTTGGTCCGCCCTTTGCTGCTATAACAGCCTCCACTCTTCTGGGAAGGCTTTCCACTAGATGTTGCAACATTGCTGCTATAACAGCCTCCACTCTTCTGGGATGCTTTCCACTAGATGTTGCAACATTGCTGCGGGGACTTGCTTCCATTCAGCCACAAGAGCATTAGTGAGGTCGGGCACTGGTGTTGGCCGATTAGGCCTGGCTTGCAGTTGGCATTCTAATTCATCCCAAAAGGTGTTGGATGCGGTTGAGGTCATGGCTCTGTGCAGGCCAGTCAATTCTTCCACACTTCGCGGCTGAGCCGTTGTTGCTCCTAGACGTTTCCACTTCACAATAACAGCACTTACAATTGACCGGGGTAGCTCTAGCAGGTCAGACATTTGGTGAACTGACTTGTTGGAAGGTGGTATCCTATGACAGTTCTACGTTGAAAGTCACTGAGCTTTTCAGTAAGGCCATTCTACTGCCAATGTTTGTCTATGGAGATCGCATGGCTGTGTGCTTGATTTTATACACCTGTCAGCAACGGATGTGGCTGAAATGTCTGAATTCACTAATTTGAAGGGGTGTCCAAATACTTTTGTATATATAGTGTATTTTCAGAATGTTGGATATTAATTTTACTCTTTCTCCTGTACCTACTGTATAGGAATCCCTGTGTACTGTAGGCATCCCACTCTCTCACTCACTGTTTACCTGGGCAGGCTGGGATGTCCTGTGACAACTAATGGGATTTGGTGCTCACAGAAGCCCCTTGTTTCCAACTGACTTCAATCTAGGCAATGCCCTTTTCTCCTGTATTGGAGGACTAACCTGAGGAGCGAGTGTGTGTGTTTATGTGTGTGTGCATGTATTATGTGTGTGTGTTTATGAGTGTGTGTGTTAGAGAGAGAGAGGGAAAGAGAGGGAGGGAGAGCGAGAGAGAGTGAGAGTGTGTTTGTGTTTAGGTCTGTGTGTACGTGTGCGCACGCACCCGCGTGTGTGTATGTGTGTGTTTATATGGGTGCATGTGCGTGCATTTGTGGAGGCAGGATAGTGATGGCCCTCTCAGAAGGGGTTATCTAATCATCAGTTTGATAAACATCTGTGACCTTTAGCATTTAGGAAGAGAGGAGCTGTCACTCTGACGGAGACACGCGCTTTACAACCCCGAGAAGGAAGGGGCGGGACTGGGGAGAGGAGGAAGGGGGACAGGGAAGAGAGGGAGGAGGGAGGACAGGGAAGAGAGAAAGGAAGCAGATGGGGGAGAGATTGACTGAGTGCTTTTTTCCCGACTACAACAGTACAGGACAGGGAGCAGTGGTTGTTATATCAGGACCATCGGTACAATTTTACTTCATTTATTCCTATAGTTTAACAGATTTGACTGAGAATACATTGTCATTTACAGCAACAACCTGGCAACGCTTCACAGATTGTAGTGCAATTGTGTAGCTGAAAGTTCTTAGCCTGGGTACCAGTATGTTTGTGCCAACAGTCCACTCCTTTTCATGCTAAATAGCTCTGGATTTCAGCCTACAAAGTTCTGGGCTAGAACAAAAATGTGCAAATGTGTTATCTTTCAATTTTTTTTGCAGTTCAATACTGAGGTCAAAAGTATGCATCTCTCTTGCCAAAATGCAGTACACCACACCACCACATCACCACAACAGCAAACTGCTGCAGGCCCCCAATGTTGATGGGTCCTTCCTCGGAGGTGAAAAGGTTGCAGCCCCCCACACAGAGCTCTTACGTGGGGACCACCATCCCACACCTCAGCCTCACAAAGTTTTCCGATAGGATGGCCTTGGACACTCCATAGTAGTTTGACGCATACAAACACAGACACATATTGATATTGAAGCAACATAGTGAGCTGAAGAAAGGGTAACGGTTCAATTGTTCAACTTATATAGTATAATAAGTAGGTCAGAATGAATGTCCAAATCAACATTCATGCAATGTCTTTGAGTTTGACGGTATACAATGGCTGTATATATATTTGTAGGTGTTTTGACACAGACTGTAAATCAGAGACAGTCACTTGGGAGAGAAACAGTGGGAACGGTTGGGAGTCACATATGTGACTATGCTGGGGAATGTTACCACTACACAACCTCTGCACGCAGGTATACAATGTCAATGTATACCTATCACTGTATGTACATTATCATCAAGACCCAGCGAGAAATAGGTTTCTTGCCTTGTTTGAGATGTTGGGGATGAAGGACTTGATGTCCAGGTTGGTGAGGCAGCTCTTCTAGCATGATGCTTCAGCACATTTCAGACACCTGTGGGGATGAATACATGATTACATTCACAATATACCAATCAACTGATTTTGATTAATTTCTCTGTTATGATATGCCATAATTATAAGGAACAGGCATCCATTTTTACATCAAAAGTTAACAAGGCACATATGATACCACCCACCTCCCTGTATCACTATAATGTAAAGGCCTAACTACATTAAGGCTGTGAAGAGTCACCAATCCATCCGGCAGTCCTGATTGGACGAAAGAGGTATGGCGTGTCACTGTCTATGCTAACTTAATGATTTGTCCCTTTGTCTCCGTGGAGACAGCGGGGTCGGAAAACAAACGGCTGACTGATGATCGGTACATCCTCGCCACCACGTATCTCTGCACCAACCGAGAGAGAGGGAAGACTAATACTTGTTATAAATACTGATGACTCCGTAATGGCGGCGGAGACGCCATATTGGTAGACAACAACATGCCGCCACTAAATTATACATGGACTAATTTGGCAGGGCCTGATTAAATATTCATGAAGTAACAAAATGGATGCAGTACTGCAAGACCTGTCTACAAACGTCAAGACCTCAGAGAGATTGAAAGAGAGAGAAAGAAAGCAGGGGGTGGGATTGAGCAGCCTCTGTGAAGCTTGTTTTATGTTTTCCTTGTTGAACTAGTCAACGTAAACAGACTTAACAAATGGACAGATGTTGGTGAGGTAAATTAGGTGTTTTCTGTTGGTTTAATTAATTGACGTTTCTCTTTTCTTTTTCCTCATCAAATGAAGATGCATCACTTTCAAAGTTAACACGAGAAAACTGACAGATGAGAGATCCTCTCTATCCCTTTATTTCTCTTTACCTTTGCCTCTCTCTTTCACCCTCTCTCTCCCTCTCTCGTTCTATCACTTACGCTTTTCTGACCAGGAGCCTGTAAGCTCTCCAAGTGTCAAGTGAAAATAACGCACAGGCAATCCTATTTGATCAGGATTGGTAAATGTCCCGCGGCAGTGTGTGCCAGGATCTTGAGTACCACTAACAAAGGGTCTCTCTCTGAACAGCTCTGAGCTCACCTGTGTTTTTTCAGGCCTGGCGGCCATGATGAAAGGCACAGCACAGACTTCCAAATGCATCCTTAATCACATTTAAAAGGAGATTGAAAATGTGTACCCACAAAAGATGTAGTTTGATGTCTTGTCTAGAATCAGACTTTTGTTATGAACCTGTTATGAGTGCTCAATTAGCATGTAGAAGTGGGACTGGAATTCACAATTATGACTTTGTGATCACAGTTTGGTTCAAAGTCTATACATTTACACAGATGTTTCAACTCCCTCAATGTTAACTCCTTATGCTGAACTTCAAATGAAATCATCCCAGCTCAGACAAACACCAAGTTATTCCCTTTCTGAACTATAACTGGTTAGTCAATTGGGATATGAACAACACACGACTATCACCAACAGCCCTGAGCAGAAACATAAACAAATGTTATCCCAAACTAGCCAGGGAGAAAGCCAAGACGAAGACAGCGTCATAAAAATGACAGAGAAGTGTTTTAAGGCGGCAATAAATCTCAGCACACCACGGTAAAATCACTCATCTCAGCACACCACGGTAAAATCACTCATCTCAGCACACCACGGTAAAATCACTCATCTCAGCACACCATGGTAAAATCACTCATCTCAGCACACCACGGTAAAATCACTCATCTCAGCACACCACGGTAAAATCACTCATCTCAGCACACCACGGTAAAATCACTCATCTCAGCACACCACGGTAAAATCACTCATCTCAGCACACCATGGTAAAATCACTCATCTCAGCACACCATGGTAATATCACTCATCTCAGCACACCATGGTAATATCACTCATCTCAGCACACCATGGTAATATCACTCATCTCAGCACACCATGGTAATATCACTCATCTCAGCACACCATGGTAATATCACTCATCTCAGCACACCACTGTAAAATCACTCATCTCAGCACACCATGGTAATATCACTCATCTCAGCACACCACGGTAATATCACTCATCTCAGCACACCACTGTAAAATCACTCATCTCAGCACACCATGGTTGTTAAGGTTGTCGTAGTCGTTCTCCTCCTCAGACGAGGAGGAGCATGGATCGGACCAAGATGCGGAGTAGTAGGTATTCATGTTTTAATGGCAAACCAACAAACACTACAAATTAACAAAACAACAAACGTGACTAACCTGCAACAGTCCTGTGTGGCCCAAACGCTGACACAGGTACAAACACCCACAAAACACCAGTGAAACCCTGGCTGCCTTAGTATGACTCTCAATCAGAGACAAACGATACACACCTGTCTCTGATTGAGAATCATACCAGGCCGAACACAAAAACCCAACATAGAAATAGAAAACATAGACTGCCCACCCAAAACTCACACCCTGACCAATAAACACATACAAAACAAGAGAAAACAGGTCAGGAACGTGACAATGGTAATATCACTCATCTCAGCACACCACGGTAAAATCACTCATCTCAGCACACCATGGTAATATCACTCATCTCAGCACACCATGGTAATATCACTCATCTCAGCACACCATGGTAATATCACTCATCTCAGCACACCACGGTAATATCACTCATCTCAGCATACCACGGTAATATCACTCATCTCAGCACACCATGGTAATATCACTTGACTACAGCCTCCATCACAGAGTGCTAGCTATAGGTAAGCCCCCCGAGCTACACACACACACACACACACACACACACACTACAGGTAAACCCCCTAGCTTCTCGCTGTGTCTGTCTCAGGACATCTGATTGATGTCTTCTAACCGTCGCCTCCAGTCTTCTGCATTATTAACCAAACAACCAGGGAATCTCCTCAAACATCACCACTCCAGGGTACCAGCCTTTATCTAACCAATCAGAGACACAACAGCCTCAGTCAGAGTCATAAGCGTTGTCCTGGATCTGGGTGACACAGCATATTCACCTGATATCCTACAGCATATTCACCTGATATTGATCTAATCTTCTAGAAGTTGTCAATAACTGAGGGACACTACGAGAGGACATTGGTCTATAATAATCCTATATTACACATTGAACAAAAACATAAATGCAACATGCAACAATTTCAAAGATTATGATGAATTATAGTTCATATAAGGAATTCAGTCAATTGAAATAAATTCATTAGGCCCTAATCTATGGATTTCACATGACTGGGAATACAGATATGCATCTGTTGGTCACAGATACCTTAAAAAAGGTAGGGAAAAAAATAAAAAAGGTCGATGCGTGGATTGGAAAATCAGTCAGTATCTCCTTCGCTCAGGCTGTTGATTGTGGCCTGTGGAACGTTGTCCCTCTCCTCTTCAATGGCTGTGCGAAGTTGCTGGATATTGGCGGGAACTGGAACACGCTGTCGTACACCTCGATCCAGGGCATCCCAAATGTGCTCGATGGGTGACATGTCTGGTGACTATGCAGGCCATGGAAGAACTGGGACATTTTCAGCTTCCAGGAATTGTGTACAGATCCTTGCGACATGGGGCCGTGCATTATCATGCTGAAACATGAGGTGATGGCGGTGGATGAATGGCACGACAATGGGCCTCAGGATCTCAACACGGTATCTCTGTGCATTCAAATTGCCAATCGATAAAACGCAATTGTGTGCAATGTCCGTAGCTTATGACTGCCCATACCATAATCCCACCACCACTATGGGTTACTCTGTTCACAACGTTCACATAGACAAACCGCTCGCCCACACGACGCCATACACAGTGTCTGCCATCTGCCAGGTACAGTTGAAACCGGGATTCATCCGTGAAGAGCACGCTTCTCCAGCGTGCCAGTGGCAATCGAAGTTGAGCACTTGCCCACTGAAGTCGGTTACGACGCCGAACTGCAGTCAGGTAAAGACTCTGGTGAGGATGACTAGCATGCAGATGAGCTTACCAGAGGCGGTTTCTGACAGTTTGTGCAGAAATTATTTGGTTGTGCAAATCCACAGTTTCATCAGCTGTCCGGGTGGCTGGTCTCATACAATCCCGCAGGTGAAGAAGCCGGATGTAGAGGTCCTGGGCTGGCATAGTTACACATGGTCTACGGTTCTGAGGCCGGTTGGATGTACTGCTAAATTCTCTGAAACGACATTGGCTCATGATAGAGAAATTAACATTAAATTCTCTGGCAACAGCTATGATGGACATTCCTGCAGTCAGCATGCCAATTGCATACTCCCTCAAAACTTGAGACATCTGTGGCATTGTGTTGCATGACAAAACTGCACATTTTAGAGTGGCCGTTTATTTCCCCCAGCACAAGGTGCACCTGTGTAATGATCATGCTGTTAAATCAGCTTCTTAATATGCCACACCTGTCACGTGGATGGATTATCTTGGCAAAGGAGAAATGCTCACTAACAGACACCTACTGTAATTTTACAACTTCCAGCGCTATCACCACATATTACCCTCTACCTACCCTATGCATCTAAAAAAAACGCTTCTCTTTCCTCTTTCCTGTAAACACAACAATCAAACAATTCTAGACGTGTCTTCTCCTTGTTCTCTTTAATTCTGCAACCTGTTCTATTATTTATGGTGACTTTGTTTCAGGTCTTAAATGTGTGCTAAATAAGCCACAGAGGGAGGTCAACTGGCTCCTTGCCACACCATTAAACCATTACACATTCATCTCAGGCTCCCACATTAGACTCAGACACCTTGTTAGCTTCCCATTGTGGCTCCATCTCCATCTGTCAGTGTAAGCTAGAGAGATCATTTTTCTCAATCCACCGCATCCGGCTTCTGTATGTTGCTCTTCCGCACCTGCGTTGGAAAGTTGCAGAGCTACAGCGCTGTTTGTCAGACCAGGAGACATCCCGGAAATCGTCGGTTTGGCCTAAAAACTAATATGACCGCTCTATAGAGAGGGGAGACTCTCACGAACACAACTTCTATTTGTGAGAGGTATTGACATGTTGAATGCACTGAGTCCAGAACAGACTATGGGCGGTGCACAGTACTACATAGAGCCATGACTACATGGAACTCTATTCCACATAAAGTAACTCATGCAATCAGTAAAATTTGATTTAAAAAACAGATAAAAATACACATTATGGACCAGCGGGGACTGTGAAGCAACACAAACATAGGCACTGACACATGCATACAAACACACGATAACATACGCACTATATACAGACATACACATGGATTTTGTATCGTGGATATGTGGTAGTAGAGTAGGGGCCTGAGGGTACACACTTAATATGTTGTGAAATCTGTTGCTCTTCCTAGAGCTGGCCTCCCGGCCAAACTGCGCGGTCAGGGGAGAAGGGCCTTGGTCAGGGAGGTGACCAAAATGTTGTAATATTTTTTTTTAAATGTAGTACTGCCTTAATTTTGCTGGACCCCAGGAAGAGTACCTGTTGCCTTGGAAGCAGCTAATGGGGATCCATAATAAATACAATACAAACACGATGGTGTTCTCCTTTTTGCTCTCATCTGGACTCATCTAAGGGTAACCTATACAAATGAATGGAAGTACGGAGGTAGTTTTGTGCCAACAAAAATAAGGGGTTAAATATGTGTAAAAATATATACTAAAATATATATACAGTACATTCAAGAAAGTATTCAGACCCCTTGACTTTTTCCAAATTGTATTATATTACAGCTCTATTCTAAAATGGATTAAATACAAATTGTACTTCATCTGTCAACACACAATAACTCACTATCACAAAGCGAAAACAGGTTTATAAAAATGTGTGCAAAGTTATTAAAAAAAACTACACAGAAATAAATTATTTACGTAAGTATTCAGACCTTTGTTATGAGACTCGAAATTGAGATCAGGTGCATCTTGTTTTCATTGATCATCCTTCAGATGTTTCTACAACTTGATTGGAGTGCACCTGTGGTAAATTCAATTGATTGGACATGATTTGGAAAGGCACACACCTGTCTATATAATGTCCCACAGTTGACAGTCATGTCAGAGCAAAAACTAAGCCATGAGGTCAAAGGAATGTCTGTAGATCACCGAGACAGGAATGTGTGGAGGCACAGATCTGGAAAAGGGTACCAACAAACTTCTGCAGCATTGAAGGTCCCCAAGAACACAGTGGCCTCCATCCTTCTTAACTGGAAGAAGTTTGGAACCACCAAGACTCTTCCTAGTGCTGGCCTCCCGGCCAAACTGAGCAGTCAGGGGAGAAGGGCCTTGGTCAGGGAGGTGACCAAGAACCCGATGGTCACGTTGATAGAGCTTCAGAGTTCCTTTGTGGAGATGGGAAAACCTTGCAGAAGGACAACCCTCTCTGCATCACTCCACCAATCAGGCCTTTATGGTAGAGTGGCCAGACGGAAGCCACTCCTCAATAAAAGGCACATGACAGCCCGCTTGGAGTTTGTGAAAAGACACCTAAAGACTTTCAGACCATGAGAAACAAGATTCTCTGGTTTGATGAAATCAAGATTGAACTCTTTGGCCTGAATGTCAAGCATCACGTCTGGGGAAAACCTGGCACCATCCCTACGGCGAAGCATGGTGGTGGCAGCATCATGCTGTGGGGATGTTTTTCAGCAGCAGGGACTGGGAGACTAGTCAGGATCAAGGGAAAGATGAACGGAGCAAAGTACAGAGAGATCCTTGACAAAAACCTGCTCTAGAGCGCTCAGGACCACAGACTTGGGCGAAGGTTCACCTTCCAACAGGACAACGAACCTAAGCACACAGCCAAGACAACGTGGGAGTGGCTTTGGAACAAGTCTCAAAATGTCTTTCAGTGGCCCAGCCAGAGCCCGGACTTGAACCCGATTGAACATCTCTGGAGAGACCTGAAAATAGCTGTGCAGCGACACTACCCATCCAATTTGACAGAGCTCGAGAGGATCTGCAGAGATTAATGGGAGAAACTCCCCAAAAACAGGTGTGCCAAGCTTGTAGCATCATACCCAAGAAGACTCGAGGCTGTAATCGCTGCTAAAGGTTCTTCAAAAAAGTAATGAGTAAAGGGTTTGAATACTTATGTAAATGTATATTTCAACAATATTTCAACAACAACAAAAAATTATACATTTGAAAAAATTCTCAACTTGTTTTTGCTTTCTAATTATGGGGTGTGTAGATTGATGAGGGGGATTTTTAAAAATCAATTTTAGAAAAAGACTAACATAACAAAATGTGGAAAAAGTGAAGGGGTCTGAGTACTTTCCGAATATACTGTATATACAGTACTAGTCAGAAATTTGGACACACCTACTCATTCAAGGGTTTTTCTTTATTTTTACTATTTTCTACATTGTAGAATAATAGTGATGACATCAAACTATGAAATAACACATATGGAATCATGTAGTAAACAATAAAGTGTTAAAGAAATCTCCAACTGCTCTTAAACGCAGTAAAACTAAATGCATGCTCTTCAACCGATCGCTGCCCACACCTGCACGCCCGCCCAGCATCACTACTCTGGACGGTTCTGACTTAGAATATGTGGACAACTACAAATACCTAGGTGTCTGGTTAGACTGTTAACTCTCCTTCCAGACTCACATTAAGCATCTCCAATCCCAAATTAAATCTAGAATCAGCTTCCTATTTCACAACAAAGCATCCTTCACTCATGCTGCCAAACATACCCTCGTATAACTGACTATCCTACCGATCCTTGACTTCGGCGATGTCATTTACAAAATAGCCTCCAACACTCTACTCAGCAAATTGGATGCAGTCCATCACAGTGCCACCCATTTTGTCAAAGCCCCATATACTACCCACCATTGCGACCTGTATGCTCTCGTTGGCTGGCCCTCGCCTCATATTCATCGCTAAACCCACTAGCTCCAGGTCATCTATAAGTCTTTGCCAGGTAAAGCCCCGCCTTATCTCAGCTCACTGGTCACCATAGCAGCACCCACCAGAGCACGCACTCCAGCAGGTATATTTCACTGGTCACCCCCAAAGCCAATTCCTCCTTCGGCCGCCTTTCCTTCCAGTTCTCTGCTGCCAATGACTGGAACGAACTGCAAAAATCACTGAAGCTGGAGACCCATATCTCCCTCACTAGCTTTAAGCACCAGCTGTCAGAGCAGCTCATAGATCACTGCACCTGTACATAGCCCACCTGTAATTAGCCCATCCAACTACCTCATCCCCAAACTGTTATAAATTTTATTTCTTTTGCTCCTTTGCACTCCAGTATCTCAAATTTACATTTACATTTAAGTCATTTAGCAGACGCTCTTATCCAGAGCGACTTACAAATTGGTGCATTCACCTTATGACATCAAATCAAATCAAATGTATTTATATAGCCCTTCTTACATCAGCTGATATCTCAAAGTGCTGTACAGAAACCCAGCCTAAAACCCAAAACAGCAAGCAATGCAGGTGTAGAAGCACGGTGGCTAGGAAAAACTCCCTTGAAAGGCCAAAATCTAGGAAGAAACCTAGAGAGAAACCAGGCTATGAGGGGTGGAGATTATAACAGAACATGGCCAAGATGTTCAAGTGTTCATAAATGACCAGCATGGTCAGATAATAATAATCACAGTAGTTGTCGATGGTGCAACAAGTCAGCACCTCAGGAGTAAATGTCAGTTGGCTTTTCATAGCCAATCATTGAGAGTATCTCTACCGCTCCTGCTGTCTCTAGAGAGTTGAAAACAGCAGGTCTGGGACAGGTTGCATGTCCGGGGAACAGGTCAGGGTTCCATAGCCGCAGGCAGAACAGTTGAAACTGGAGCAGCAGCACGGCCAGGTGGACTGGGGACAGCAAGGAGTCATCATGCCGGGTAGTCCTGAGGCATGGTCCTAGGGCTCAGGTCCTCTGAGAGAGAGAAAGAGAGAAAGAGAGAATTAGAGAGAGCATACTTGTGGCCCCATCCGACGATACCTCCCGGACAGGGCAAAACAGGCAGGATATAACCCCACCCACTTTGCCAAAGCACAGCCCCCACACCACTAGAGGGATATCTTCAAAAACCAACGTACCAGCCACGGCACAACCCAAGGGGGGGGGGGGGGGGGGGGGGGGCGCCAACACAGCCTTGGGTTGTGCCGTGGCGGATATCTCTATTTGACACTCATCTTCTGCACATCTATCACTCCAGTGTTTAATTGCTTTATTGTAATTATTTCGCCACTATGGCCTATTTATTGCATTACCTCCGTTATCCTACCTCATTTGCACACACTGTATATAAACTTTTTCTATTGTATTATTGACTGTATGTTTGTTTATTCCATATGCAACTCTGAGTTGTTGTTTGTGTTGCACTGGTTTGCTTTATTTTGGCCAGGTCGCAATTTTAAATGAGAACTTGTTCTCAACTAGCCTACCTGGTTAAATAAAGGTGAAATAAAAAAATAAATAAAAAAATATATTTTATATTTGGGATTCTTCAAAGTAGCCACTCTTTGCCTTGACAACAGCTTTGCACACTCTTGGCATTCTCTCAACCAGCTTCATGAGGTAATGCATTTCAATTAACATGTGTGCTTTGTTAAGCTAATTTGTGGAATTTATTTCCTTCTTAATGCGTTTGAGCCAATCAGTTGTGTTGTGACAAGGTAGGATTGGCATACAGAGGTTAGCTAGCCCTATTTGGTAAAAGACCAATTCTATATTATGGCAAGAACAGCTCAAATAAGCAAAGAAAAATGACAGTCCATCATTACTTAGAGACATGAAGGTTAGTCAAGAACTTGTAAAGTTTCTTCAAGTGCTGATGCAAAAACCATCAACCTCTATGATGAAACTGGCTCTCAAGAGGACCGCCACAGGAAAGGAAGACCCAGAGTTACCTCTGCTGCCGAGGAGAAGTTCATTAGAGCTACTAACCTCGGAAATTGGCAGTTAACTGCACTTCAGATTGCAGACCAAATAAATGCTTCACAGAGTTCAAGTAACAGACACATCTCAACATCAACTGTTCAGAGGAGACTCCGTGAATCAGGCCTTCATGGTCGAATCCCTGCAACGAAATCACTACTAACGGACACTAAAACTAAGAAGAAACTTGTTTGGGCCAAGAAACACGAGCAATGGATACCAGAACGGTGGAAATCTGTCCTTTGTTTTGATGAGTCAAAATGTGACATTTTTGGTTCCAACCGCTGTTAAATCCCCATGGATTGATGAGGAATTTTAAAAAATTATGGTTGAGAGGGATGAGGCAAATTGAATTGCAAATAAGTCTGTCTACTTGGCCGATTGGCAAACATACTGTAAATTGAGAAATCATGTAACTAAACTGAACAAAAAGAAGAAGAAACTGTACTAATATAAATGATATGAAGAATGATAGTTAAACCCTTTGGACCACCCTTTACTGATTCCAACAGCTGACCAATCAGCATGTTACCAACCCTTAGTAAACCTTTGGGAAAAATTGTGTTGACTAAATATAATGCTATTTCACAGTAAACAAATGAACAGCATATTTTAACCACGCTTATAAGGAAGGGAATTCAACATATATGGCACTTACACAAATGACTAGCTAAGAAAAAATAATAAAACGTTTGTGGGAGCTGTTTTGTTAGACTTCAGTGCAGCTTTTGACATTATCGTCATAATCTGCTGCTGGAAAAAACGTATGTGTGATGGCTTTCATCCACTGCTAACATTAATCATATGCATGTCAAGCTCTCTTGGCTTAAAGTAGAGTAGCGATTCACTTCATCACTACTTGTATTTGTGAGAAGTACTGACATGTTGAATGCAACTAGCTGTCTGTTTCAGCTATTAGCACACAGGTCAGACACAAGACCTCACAAGACATGCCATCAGAGGTCTCTTCACAGTCCCCAAGTCCAGAACACTATGGGACTATGGGAGGTGCACAGTACTACATAAAGCCATAATTGTATGGAACTCTATTCCACATGAAGCAACTCATGCAATTAATGAAATCAGAATTATTTTTTTTAAAGATAAAAATACATATTTGACTCTTGTTCATGTAGTGTATATATACTGAACAAAAATATAAACACAACATGAGATGGCAAAGGGGGTAATGTGGGCCTTGTTCAATAATTAGGTTGAGGTTCAGTTGTGTGAATCCTTTTGGCAAAGCTTCAATGCCTCAGTAAGCCTTGACAAAAATGTGCAGGTGTGTGTCTAAACGATATATATACTCCCACACACACAAACAGGTACACACACACAACCACACAAACGTACCCCCCCCCCCCCCCCACACACACACAGACGCACAAACACCCCATATTATCAAGGGATGGAGAGAGATTATGGCATGCTTAAGGGATGTCGTTGTAGCTGTCAGAGCTGTCAGTGCAGTAGACTGGAAGTCCTTAGAGGAACACTGGAGAATGTCTACCAGCTGCACACAATGCCCACTGAGTCTGGCCCTGTCATAGGAGACACACACACACCGTCTATTCTAATACTAGGACCAACCCCACACCTGCAACCCACAAGGGAGATCTGGGGAAGCAGGTGGGAGAATCTGGTGTGTGTGTGTGTGTGTGTGTGTGTGTGTGTGTGTGTGTGTGTGTGTGTGTGTGTGTGTGTGTGTGTGTGTGTGTGTGTGTGTGTGTGTTAGCCTACAGCTGTGCCTTAAGGCTGTTTTAAAGGCTGCTATCCTTTACTGTTCAGCTTTAGATATACTGTAGGTTGTATTAGCGACATCACAAACCATACTGACAGTTGTTACGACACATAATGAGACAATACAAGAATACTGATTGAAAAACAGATGTATATCACTACATTTATGTTCCTTGAAAGCCATTGACATTGACTTACAGCTCTCTCTCTCTGACAACAGTATTCTTGAGTAAGGCATACGATCTTTCCACAAAACTATCATTTGACAATAAACAAATAGCACACAACCTTACAGACTAGTACTTGGACATGAATGTCTTTAAAGTGCTTCAACAGACTAAAGCCTCTGGGGATCCGCTCACTCCTTCAAATGGGACAGGGGCCCTGGTATAAAAGCCATCGTCGGCCATCGTTGTAATGAGAGCTCTGGGGAGCGTGTCACAAATGTCTGGAGGGACGAGACGAGACCTTCGAGACCGTCCACTCCACAACCAGGCACTGTCATCTTAATGATACAAGCTGCCTTAGGACGTGACCAATTAAGATTGGCTTCAGTATTAAAGTACCCCTCCTCTCTTTCCTCTCTCCTCTCTACGTCCTGCTGTCTCTAGCTACTTGTGCTGGTAAGTTATGCAGTGGAAAGGGACACTTTCTTATCTTCTTCTCATAATGAATCCATGTTTCTTTGTCCTGGTGTGATGCCAAAGAGAGGAAGGAGTGGAGGGGAGAGGAGGGAAGAAGAGAGGTACGGGACTTCAGTCGGTAGCCTAATGGAGTCTTTGAGGAAGACGATGTGTTGCTCTTAATAATTAGCGACAACGTAATGTCTCGGGGACTAATGATCGCATTTTACTTCAATTGCCAGGGTTTCAGTGTCTCTGTGTTGAAAGCCTTTTTGTCTGGTCACAGGGTCCTGAGCGGCTTCAAATACTCAACGTTGATTTTTATAAAGGGGAAAAAGAGATGACAGAAAAATGAGCCAAATGGCGAGGCCTCTACAGAAAGACACTGATGGTTGACAATACACTACACACCACATAACATTATCTTGTACTGTATATATACAATACATTTGAAGAGTTTCATTCCAAAACGCCATATATCAATTTTCAGATTTTATTTTTACAATTATTTTTTGAAATTATGAAAGAGATTGGTGTGTTTTCCCCCCATCTAATCGTGGCATAGGGTTGTTAAATGACAGACATGTATTTGTTTGAAACCTATCACTAGATTGTTTGTCTCTCTGAAATTTAACCATAACATTTTGTTACAAAATAAGATAAATCTGCCTCACTCTCAGAGAAAAAAGTAGCTATCACTGCAAGGATTTAACACAGTCAAATGTGACGAAAAGAACTGTAGAAACTATACATTTGTGAAATCAATATTTAAAAAAATACACTGCTCAAAAAAATAAAGGGAACACTTAAACAACACAATGTAACTCCAAGTCAATCACACTTCTGTGAAATCAAACTGTCCACTTAGGAAGCAACACTGATTGACAATAAATTTCACATACTGTTGTGCAAATGGAATAGACAAAAGGTGGAAATTATAGGTAATTAGCAAGACACCCCCCAAAACAGGAGTGATTCGGCAGGTGGTGACCACAGACCACTTCTCAGTTCCTATGCTTCCTGGCTGATGTTTTGGTCACTTTTGAATGCTGGCGGTGCTCTCACTCTAGTGGTAACATGAGACGGAGTCTACAACTCACACAAGTGGCTGAGGTAGTGCAGTTCATCCAGGATGGCACATCAATGCGAACTGTGGCAAAAAGGTTTGCTGTGTCTGTCAGCGTAGTGTCCAGAGCATGCAGGCGCTACCAGGAGACAGGCCAGTACATCAGGAGACGTGGATGAGGCCGTAGGAGGGCTACAACCCAGCAGCATGACCGGTACCTCCGCCTTTGTGCAAGGAGGTGCACTGCCAGCGCCCTGCAAAATGACCTCCAGCATGCCACAAATGTGCATGTGTCTGCTCAAACGGTCAGAAACAGACTCCATGAGGGTGGTATGAGGGCCCGACGTCCACAGGTGGGGGTTGTGCTTACAGCCCAACACTGTGCAGGACGTTTGGCATTTGCCAGAGAACACCAAGATTGGCAAATTCGCCACTGGCGCCCTGTGCTCTTCACAGATGAAAGCAGGTTCACACTGAGCACATGTGACAGACGTGACAGAGTCTGGAGACGCCGTGGAGAATGTTCTGCTGCCTGCAACATCCTCCAGCATGACCGCTTTGGCGATGGGTTAGTCATGGTGTGGGGTGGCATTTCTTTGTGGGGCCGCACAGCCCTCCATGTGCTCTCCAGAGGTAGCCTGACTGCCATTAGGTACCGAGATGAGATCCTCAGACCCCTTGTGAGACCATATGCTGACACATGCACATTTGTGGCCTGCTGGAGGTCATTTTGCAGGGCTCTGGCAGTGCACCCCCTTGCACAAAGGCGGAGGTACCGGTCCTGCTGCTGGATTGTTGCCCTCCTACGGCCTCATCCACGTCTCCTGATGTACTGGCCTGTCTCCTGGTAGCGCCTGCATGCTCTGGACACTACGCTGACAGACACAGCAAACCTTTTTGCCACAGTTCGCATTGATGTGCCATCCTGGATGAACTGCACTACCTGAGCCACTTGTGTGGGTTGTAGACTCCGTCTCATGCTACCACTAGAGTGAGAGCACCGCCAGCATTCAAAAGTGACCAAAACATCAGCCAGGAAGCATAGGAACTGAGAAGTGGTCTGTGGTCACCACCTGCCGAATCACTCCTGTTTTGGGGGGTGTCTTGCTAATTGCCTATAATTTCCACCTTTTGTCTATTCCATTTGCACAACAGCATGTGAAATTTATTGTCAATCAGTGTTGCTTCCTAAGTGGACAGTTTGATTTCACAGAAGTGTGATTGACTTGGAGTTACATTGTGTTGTTTAAGTGTTCCCTTTATTTTTTTGAGCAGTGTATATAAAATGTATTGTCACGACTTCTGCCGAAACCGATGCCTCTCCTTGTTCAGGCGGTGCTCGGCGGTCGACGTCGCCGGTCTTCTAGCCATCATTGATCCATTTTACATTTTACATTGGTGTTGTCTTGTCTTCCTACCCACCTGGTTTTAATCCCATTCTTTACCTGTTGTGTATTTAACCTTCTGTTTCCCGTCATGTCTTTGTCAGAGATTATTTGTTGTTCAGTATTCGTGTTGTTTGTATTGGTGCGCGACGGGTCCTCGTACCCACTTTGTTTTATTGTATTCATGGTTTTGGAGTTATATTTGTTTTCAAGTTATTAAACAACTCCATTCCACTAAGTTTGATTCTCCTGCGCCTGACTTCCCTGCCACCTATACACGTGACTCTGACATGTATCAATACTGTAATATGAGATTTGGGCTCTAGTCAAAAGGTATAGGGAATAAGGCGCCATTTGGGACAAGACCTAACTCTAACCAAAACACTGCATAAGGCTAGATTGATCTGTTAAATTTATATGTTAAATATACGGAATACGAACATTCCATTCCATCCAAACAATGGACTGATAGTAATACACATCTGACATCTATGAATAAAAAACCTGAGGACAGTAATATTTTACACATACATAAAGGTAGCCATAAGCACTCATTTCTCATGAAAAACACAAATGTGAAAATTGGTGGATATACACTCTTATAAAAAAGTTTCCAGTTAAAAGAGAATAAAAGAGTGTACTGGGTAAAAGGGTGTACTGGGTAAAAGGGTGTACTGGGTAAAAGGGTGTACCGGGTAAAAGAGTGTACCGGGTAAAAGAGTGTACCGGGTAAAAGAGTGTACCGGGTAAAAGGGTGTACCGGGTAAAAGGGTGTACCGGGTAAAAGAGTGTACCGGGTAAAAGGGTGTACCGGGTAAAAGAGTGTACCGGGTAAAAGAGTGTACCGGGTAAAAGAGTGTACCGGGTAAAAGAGTGTACCGGGTAAAAGAGTGTACCGGGTAAAAGAGTGTACATGCAGAGTTTATTTCACCTTTTTTTCTAAGAGTGTAGCGTTTTGGAAATAAACTCTGCATGTACACTCTTTTATCCGGTTTCTAACAAGTTTCATTAAACAACCCATGCCCAATCCACCTCACCCTAAGCCGTGTCTGTATGCTGTGTCGGTAATTGCACAAACCTGTTGCTGAGAACTAATGGTGCCCAGGCCTTAACAAGGGATCCACTTCCTGGATCCTGTATGACTCAACATAAGTAATGAGAACAGGGTGTCAGCAAGCCGCAGTAGTCCGTGGCCCCTGACAACACTCCCCACCAGCCCCACAACCCCCCCGTCCCTCACCCTCAACTCCTCAATCTCCCTACCCTAGGAGGAACACACACACCCACACACAAACACCACTCAATCTCCCTAGTCCCTACCCTATGAGGATCACCTCCCCCCACCTCCCTCTGACTCTCCATCCCTTCCTTAGCCACGGAGAGATGAAGGCACGCCGGCTGGACTTTTATGTCAGACATTATTAGCTGTCAGGGAACCTGTATTTTTCATAAGCATTGCAGGTCCCTCACAGTGAGGAAGATCCTAGCCCACTCACAGATACTATGACATTTAGCTGGGTTAACACAGTATAGACCTCGGTACAGACCACGGAGTGTACTGCCACCAGTGTGTCTGTCTCTCTTGTCTCTCTCTACCCTCCCCCCACCCCTCATCCCCTACTGTGAAAGGAAAACAAATGTTAGTAACATGCTACATGGGGATGACTTTTGGCCTATGTATGCCGTGTGGTGTTATGGAGTCAGCCATGTAAACACATAAGTCTGTTGCACGTTTAACAGAAGTACAAATTGCTAAATACGCTGGAAAAGTTAGATGTCACAACGACATAGCTTTACCTTACAAACCTACTGACCTTACCATTACTCTGGTTGTGTTGACTCAGCAAACAGAGAGAAGCATAGTCCAAAAGAATAAAGTTCCTTTTCCGTTTCAAAACAGTTCCGATAGGTATTGATTAAAAGCACTGTGTGAAAAGAATGGAAAGATGTTTGGGTCTTTATGTGTAAAAAAAAAAAGATACACGTAAATATCACTATGTGATGCGTCGAATACATTTTTAATATGACGCGTCAAAAAACAAAATGCTATTATAGAATGTTGTGTGTGCTGAATTTGCATGCACAAGCCAAATGCCACCACTGCAGTCAATAAAAAAGTCTGCAAACGAGCACGCACAATGGCCGCAATGTGTTTACTATGTGTGTACGATACTGCAATGGTATGGTAATGGTAATATATATATTTTATTTATTTAACCTTTATTTAACTAGGCAAGTCAGTTAAGAACAAATTCTTATTTACAATTATGGCCTACCAAAAGGCCTCCTACAGGGGGATAAAAAAATAAAAATAAAATATTGGACAAAACAAACATCACGACAAGAAAGACACAATAACATTACAAAAAGAGAGACCTAAGACAACAACATAGTATGGCAGCAACACATGAAAACACAGCATGGTAGAAACACAACATAACAACATGGTAGCAACACAACATGGCAGCAGCACAAAACATGTAACAAACATTATTGAGCAAAGACAACAGCACAAAGGGCAAAAAGATAGAGACAATAATACATCACGTGAAGCAGCCACAACTGTCAGTAAGAGTGTACTTGATTGAGTCTTTGAATGAAGAGATGGAAATAAAAAGGTCCAGTTTGAGTGTTTTTTGCAGCTCGTTCCAGTCGCTAGCTGCAGCGAACTGAAATAAGGGGCGACCCAGGGATGTGTGTGCTTTGGGGACCTTTAACAGAACGTGACTGGCAGAACGGGTGGTGTATGTGGAGGATGAGGGCTGCAGTAGGTATCTCAGATAGTGGGGAGTGAGACCTAAGAGAGTTTTATAAATAAGCATCAACCAGTGGGTCTTGTGACGTGTATACAGAGATGACCAGTTTACAGAGGAGTAAAGAGTACAGTGATGTGTCCTATAAGGAGCATTGATGGCAAATCTGATGGCCGAATGGTAAAGAACATCTAGCCGCTCGAGAGCACCCTCACCTGCAGATCTATAAATTACGTCTCCGTAATCTAGCATGGGTAGGATGGTCATCAGAATCATGGTTAGTTTGGCAGCTGGGGTGAAAGAACAATTACGATAGATGAAACCAAGTCTAGATTTCACCTTAGCCTGCAGCTTTGATATGTGCAGAGAAAAGGACAGTGTATCGTCTACCAATAGTCCCAAGTACTTGTATGAGGTGACTACCTCAAGCTCTAAACCCTCAGAGGTAGTAAGCACACTGGTGGGGAGAGGGGCATTCTTCTTCCCAAACCACATGACCTTTGTTTTGGAGGTGTTCAGAACACAGTTAAGGGCAGAGAAAGACAAATTGGTGCACAAAATAAGCTAGTATTTGTTCGACCGAATGGGAAAACAACTGCGTGAGCATTTGACATGAGATCAGGATCAAACGAGCAGATTTTTTTTTAAATGCTCAGTTGTCCAACAGATAGATAACAAATTAAACAAGCTAGCCATCTACCTAGCTCTGTTAGCCCAAGCTAACGTTATGGCAACAGTGTTTTCCACAAGTAGATAGATTAGCCAGTCAAATACAAAAAGTAGCCAGCCAGGCATCCCATAATAACTCTATTTTGGTGGCCTCTAGTACATTCTAATGCATGGCACATCAACTACACCGAACAACAATATAAACACAACATGTAAAGAGTCGGTCCAATGTTTCATGAGCTGAAATAAAAGATCCCAGAAATGTTCCTTATGCACAAAAAAAATGATTTCTCTCAAATTTTGTGCACCAATTTCTTTACATCCTTGTGAGTGACAATTTCTCCTTTGCCAAGATAATCCATCCACCTGACAGGTGTTGCATATCAAGAAGCTGACTAAACGGCATGATCATAGCACAGGTGCACCTTGTGCTGGGGACAATAAAAAGCCACTCTAAAATGTGCAGTTTTGCCCCACGCAACACAATGCCACAGCTGTCTCAAGTTTTGAGGGAGCGTGCAATTGGCAAGCTGACTTCAGGAATGTCCACCATAGCTTTTGCTAGATAATTGAATGTTCATTTCTCTACCATAAGTCACGTCCAATGTTGTTTTAGATAATTTGGCAGTGCGTCCAACCGGCCTTATAACCGCAGACCACATGTAACCACAAAAGCCCAGGATGACAGCGTGTTCCAGTTCCCGTCAATATCCAGCAACTTCGCACAGCCATTGAAGAGGAGTGGGACAACATTCCACAGGCCGCAATCAACAGCCTGATCAACTCTATTCGAAGGAGATGTGTCGTGCTGCATGAGGCAAATAGTGGTCACACCAAATACTGACTGGTTTTCTGATCCATGCCCCTACCTTCTTTTGTTGTTACAGTATCTGTGACCAACAGATGCATATCTGTATTCCCAGTCATGTGAAATCCATAGATTAGGTCCTAATTAATTAATTTCAATTGACTGATTTCCTTATATGTACTGTAACTCAGGGCTGTTTTTGTGCATGGTCGTGGGTCCGGAACATAATGACAAATAATTTGTAGACTGCAAATTGACACACTGCTCGCTTAACCCCGAAGCCAGCCGCATCAATCTGGCGGAGAAAACATTGCCCATCTGGCTACCGAAGTCAGCTTGCAGGCACCCGGCTTGCCACAAGGATTCGCTTGAGTGCGATGGGACAATGAAATCCCGGCCGGCTCAACCCTCTCCTAACCCGGATGACCCTGGGCCAATTGTGCGTAACACACCCTGGGATGCTTACATTTTTCTCTCTATTATGGTGGGAACACTTGGCAAAATATTTCCAAAATTAAAATCACTTCCTGGTGTTTTTGCAGTGTTTTATGTCCAACAATGTTATTTTTTATAAAAACTTAATATGTCAAAAGTTTGGACACACTTACTCATTCAAGGATTTTTCTTTATTTTTCTTACTATTTTCTACATTGTAGAATAAAAGTGAAGACATCAAAACTGTGAAATAACACATGGAATCATGTAGTAACCAAAAATGTGTTAAACAAATCAAAATATATGTTAAATTTGAGATTCTTCAAAGTAGCCACCCTTTGCCTTGATGACAGCTTTGCACACTCTTGGCATTGGAGTGTGGAATTTTTTTGTGGTATTTTGTAGAAAGACATGACTTATAAATTACTGAAAATGTATGAATTAAGTGTATTGTCTAGGTCTAGGCCGATATGATCAGGACTATTTTCTAAATAAGGTGTCAAGTGTCAGTGTGCAGCGGGTAGGACGGAGTCAGGCGCAGGACACAGAACTGAGTAAAAACGTACTTTACTCGAAAATAAAACAACAATCATTTCCACCCTGGGAAGAAACACACCAGCTCACAGAAGTCTTGACCACTTAACATGGAACAAACACGCACCGAACCATGTGGGAGCCAGAGGGTTAAATAGGGAATAAATTATAACGTAATGGAAACCAGGTGTGTACAATCAAGACAAAACAAATGGAAAAGGAAACGTAGTTCGGTGGAGGCTAGAAAGCCGGTGACTTCGACCGCCGCCCGAACAAGGAGAGGCACCAACTTCGGCAGAAGTCGTGACATAAGGGAACATTTAACCTTTTTAACATTTAACCTGTCTAATTAATCTTGAGATTAAAGAGATTAAAGTCTTATTTACAGTTTTACTGCAAGATATGAATTGCCCCATGATGTTTGTTCTTTATATAAAAAAAAGTAAATAGCCCAAATTATCTTGAAAAATATCTAAAAGTTTTGTTTTTCCAGGTTTCCGCTTTTCCAGGCTACTTTGTAGTTAACATTTAACTGAAAAGGTTTTTGGGAAAGCCTTTCATCTACCAGAAAACTGTTTTCATTAGTAGCATCGCTAACGGATACGCAAAGTAGTAGATGTGTGCACTGCACACACACAGGGAGGTGCATTCCCATTGCCTCTTCAGAAAGTTGCAGGAAGTATGAATCACTGATGCATTATCTTAATGTCTTATGATAAACCTGGGCAAATTAATTAATTTTCTAAACATCTAGTTGATTCCCTACTAAGGTGTTTTAATGCTTTTATTCCACGAGGAACCTATTTATCATATTTAAACCAGAATAAGGCTCTCCACTACCTATTGTTCCTGCAGTGATGATTCACCATCTTCTTTTGATGTTTTAATTCAATGTTTCCATTTATCTGCAGATAATCGCCAAAAAGCCTAGGCCTATCAGTAGCCAATGCAAATCACAGAGCGATATGAATGGTTCTCTCACCTATGCGATTCGATTGGTTACACTCACTCACTGATGAAAGGAGAGTCACTCACTTTAGCGTCACTGTCTGACAAGCTCCGACATCCTAGGAAAGGAAACCTAGGAAATGATTTGGTTTACTTGTAGCAATGCGATACAATGGACATACACTAAGTATACTAAACATTTGGAACACCTTCTCAATATTGAGATGCCCTCAATACGACCTCAATTTGTCTGGCATGGACTCTACAAGCGGTGGAAATGCGTTCGACAGGGATTCTGGCCGATGTAGACTCCAATGCTTCCCACAGGTGTGTGAAGTTGGCTGGATGTCCTTTAGTTGATGGACCATTCTTGATACACATGGGGAAATGTTGAGTGTGAAAAACCCAGAAGCATTGCAGTTCTTGACACAAACAGGTGCACCTGGCACCTACTACCATTCTCCGTTCAAAGGCACTCACATATTTTGTCTTGCCCATTCACCCTCTGAATGACACACAAACACAATCCATGTCTCAGTTGTCTCAGGGCTTAAAGATCCTTCATTAACTTGTCTCCTTCCCTTCATCTACAATGATTGAAATGGATTTAACAAGTTACATCAATAAGGGATCATAGCTTTCAACTGGATTCACCTGGTCAGTCTGTCATGGAATGAGCAGGTGTTCTTAATGTTTCGTATACTCAGTGTATAACCTCGTTTCATGATTTATGAATGACAAAGGGATTTAGGGATCGACTTTATTCAGTCAGTTCGACACCTTTTATAAACTAGTCAACACTTGCTGTTCAGTTGTCAATCAACGCACAGTAAATATCTTAGGCCTACTTGGCGCCACGACTCTGCGTAGCTGGCTATGTGATAAATGATTGTCAGAAAACAATAATTAGGCTATTGGATTTAGACTCATCGTTACTACTTACATTACATTTGACGTGCAAATTCACGAGCATCATGCTCTTTCTCCCTCTGCCGTGTAAAGAAATATAATGACAATATGTTTATGTCTCCGCCCAAACAATGGGAGTCGTTGTCCCAAAGTTGGGAGGGCAGTTTAGGTACAACATAAGCCCATACAAACGCATTAGGCTTATTTTGGACAGATTTTGGCGAGAGTGAAACCTCTCACTTTGCCTCTTCCTCTCTGCTGCGTTTCCCTGTCATCGCTCGCTTTGTAAAAGATCACTAGAAGATGCATATCGTTCAATCTAGCGGGAGAGGGCTCAACGAACTAGCGAATTGAAACTTTTAAATGAAAAGTAGCCTAGTTAATATGAAGTGGGAAATGTAGCTGCCTGAAAATGAGTGTGTAACCGGCTGATTAGCCAACGACTGGCGCAAATGGAAAACACTGTGAACAACTAGCTAGCTTCAACTGGCTAGTGTGGCTTGACTGGACCGGGTCCGACTATCATCAACCAAATACAAAAACAGTTTTATAAATTAGGTGTATTTTAGATGATGACACCTCGTTACATAATTAGCTAGCTATAGCTACTGAAACAGATGATATCGTTTTGCCATATTTTGGGGGGAGAACATTGTTTGCATCCATCAGCTAGCTAGCTTTGTTTCTGGCCAGCACTGTCCCAGAGTTTGGGGAAGTGCGTGTCTGACTAGCGCTGTCCCAGAGCTTGCAGCGGCAGGTGCGCAAGACAAAACATTAACAGCATCATAGCATAGGTATCGATGAATCGTTGTGACATATGAAATAGGAGTGATAGTGTAATCAATGTGTAATGACTAGGTACAAAATTGTTGAACATGTTAAATTATTATGTGCAATCATATTCAGGTCCTGATTGGTCAACAAGCTTATTTGACGCGTCAAATAGTGTTATTTGACATGTATCTTTTTTTGACACACAAAGACCCAAATTATGTTCCATAGAAAAGTACTACAGCTATCTTGTTTCAAAACTATGAATCTTGGAAAGTATTATTGGCTGCTCCAACTGTATTCACAAGTATAAAAACCTCACCATATGCAGTACTGTATGCTACTGAAAATGGCTTGTAATGAGTTGGTATGAACAGTCTATTTATATGTATTGGTAATGTAATTAAATGTACTTCTACTTACGACAGACTTTGAGATGTGTTCATGTCATTTGTCCCCGCGGAATGAAATCAGTCCGCGATGTACCTAGCCATGTGTTAAAAAAGCAACCGTCTTCACACGAGAGAACAGATTGGCAATCTTGTCACAATGTCAAAGGTCTCCCTCCTGTGATTTCCAATGACTGCTAAATAAATCTCAAGCTCTAATTGCAAACACCCTTATAATTCAATGCTTAAAGTACTCCGATACTGCCTGGGGACTCCACATAAGCATTATTTTCAACAAATGAAACATTACATTTTTTTCCAGCGTGTAGCCAATCTTGGCGTTCCCCTACAGACAAATGAATCCCTCCGAGAGGGAAAGGCTGAATGGTGACTATAAAACTAATTTGTTCCCCCAATAATTAGGAATGACTAAGAACACCTCCCCCCAAACCCCTCCATCACCACTCCTGTTATTGCGATGATGACGTTTCCATGGCGACCCATTCCCCTCTTCTCATTTCCACCTCCTTTCACCTGAACGCCTCACAGAGTGCCCCGTGTTCGCTTAGAGTCATGTGCTTGATATCGTCAAAGTTGTTCTCCAACTTCACACAGCTCTGGAGAAAGAGAGGGGTGAGTGCGAGGGAGAGAGAGAGAAAGAGAGAGAGAGAGGAAAAGAGAGAGATATATATTAGATACTGTAGATGACGAGTCCATCTCAAGAAACAGAGGCAGAAGAAATACTATAAAATCTGAACGCATTGCGTACTTATTCATTATAATGTACCATAGCAATGGAATGCGGTTTTATATATGACCTTTTAGGACGAGTACACCACTGAGTAATGCACTATAGCCAAAGATACATGCCTCTTATAAATTCCTGTTTCAAATAAGGATGAATAATTTGAGCTATTTAACAGAGTAACGCGACACGGTTTACATTATATGAAGTGAATCTATAGGGATCCGTTTTATAACGTCGACAAAGTTCACCATAAGCTGTTTCCTTTATTTAATAACCTAATACAGTCCAGGCCTATACACTGTTCACTGACTTAATCCTCTTAATGATGCACAATGGGAGAGTAAATACACGCAGCACAGTAGGCCCATTTTAGATAAAGAGAAGGGAGGTATTTGGGAAGGGAGTGGAGAGTGGAGGGGAGTTGGATAGGGAGTGGAGAGTGGAGGGGAGTTGGATAGGGAGTGGAGAGTGGAGGGGAGTTGGATAGGGAGTGGGGTGGGAGACTTTATAAAGCTAATGCGTATATAATTTTATTTCACCTGCCTCCACCATCAAACACACCTTGGGGCACTCTGATAATTGATATTGTAACGACCCTGGGTTTATAAGCGCGGAAATCG
The DNA here is from genome assembly GCF_029448725.1 of Salvelinus fontinalis. Classification (NCBI taxonomy): domain Eukaryota; kingdom Metazoa; phylum Chordata; class Actinopteri; order Salmoniformes; family Salmonidae; genus Salvelinus; species Salvelinus fontinalis. Next base: position 21,850,559 of record NC_074690.1, on the reverse strand, counting down.
ACTCTGCCGCTCGAGCATGCTTTTGCGGCACAGTCGATAGCGCGCCGGACCTCGGGCTAGGAGGTCGAGGGTTCGAGACCTGCTCCCTGCTGTTTCATTACATTGGTGTCAGAAGTGGGATCGGACCTCGCATCCACGACAGTGCGTGTGCTTGGCCGGTGAGCGCGTTCCTGTAAGACGTAAAGTCGCAAGCTAGCGCGAGGACGCGCTCTTTGAAAGGAGGGAGTAGTGTAACGACCCTGGGTTTATAAGCGCGGAAATCGACTCTGCCGCTGGAGCATGCTTTTGCTGCACAGTCGATAGTGCGCCGGACCTCGGGCTAGGAGGTCGAGGGTTCGAGACCTGCTCCCTGCTGTTTCATTACAATATGTACTTTTAAATGCCGATATAAAAAAATCCCTACCTCACATTTGGTATGTAATAAATTGAGCTTCAAATCTAAACCTGCCTCACCTAAAGCCCATTCTTGTGGGAAGCTGCTATAGACCACCAAGTACTAACAATCAGTATCTGGATAATGTGTGATATGCTTGATAATGTGCATTCGGAAAGTACTTTTTCCACATTTTGTTACGTTACAGTCTTGTTCTAAAATGTATTAAATCGTTTTTTCCCCTCATCAATCTACACACAATACCCCATAATGAGAAATTAAAAACAGGTTTGTAGACATTTTTGCAAATGTATTACAAAAAAAACAAAAAAATATCACATTTACATACGTTTTTAGACTATTTCTTCTGAATACTTATGCTGCCAACGGTGTTGAAGCACCTCAAGTCTTCTTGCATATGAGGCTACAAGTGAGGGAACACTTGTATTTGGGGAGTTTCTCCCATTCTTCTCTGTAGATCCTCTCAAGCTCTGTCAGGTTGGATGGGGAGCGTCGCTGCACAGCTATTTTCAGGTCTCTCCAGAAATGTTTGATCGGGAACAAGTCTCAGCTCTGGCAGGGCCACTGAAGGACATTCAGAGACTTGTTCCGAAAGCCACTCCTGCATTGTCTTGGCTGTGTGCTTGTCTTATTGGAAGGTGAACCTTCGCCCCAGTCTCAGGTCCTGAGCACTCTGGAGCAGGTTTTCATCAAAGATCTCTCTGTACTTTGCTCCGTTCATCTTTCCCTCGATCCTGACTAGTCTCCCAGTCCCTGCCTCTGAAAAACATCCCCACAACATGATGCTGCCACCACCGTGCTTCACCGTAGGGATGGTGCCAGGTTTCCTCCAGACAGGACACCTGGCATTCAGCTCAAATAGTTCAAGCTAGGTATCATCAGACCAGGGAATGGTGTTTCTCATGGTCCGAGAGTCCTTTAGATGCCTTTTGGCAAACTCCAAGCGGGCTATCATGTGCCTTCTACATAGGAGTTGCTTCCGTCTGGCCACTCTACCATAAAGGCCTGATTGGTGGAGTACTGCAGAGATGGTTGTCATTCTGGAAGAAGGAAGAAGAAGAACACTGGAGGTCTGTCAGAGTGACCATGGAAAAAGTACCCAATTGTCATACTTGAGTAAAATATAGAAGATGACTCAAGTAAAAGTGAAAGTCACCAAACACACTTCAACACTCAGACATCATTTACAAACTAACCATTTGTGTTTAGTGAGTCTGCCAAATCGGAGGCATTAGGGATGACCAGGAATGTTCTCTTGATAAGTGTGTGAATTATACAATTTTCCTGTTCTGCTAAGCATTCAAAATGTAACTAGTACTTTTGGGTGTCAAGGAAAATGTAAGGAGTAAAAGGTACATTATTTTCATTAGGAATGCAGTGAAGTAAAAGTAAAAGTTGTCAACAATATAAGTAGAAAGTAAAGTACAGATACTCCAAAAAATGACTTAATTTTTAGTACTTTAAAGTATTTTTAATTAAGTACTTTCCACCACTGCCATCGGGTTCTTGGTCACTTCCCTGACAAGGCCCTTCTCCCCAATTGCTTAGTTTGGCCAGCGGCCAAATTAATACAAAATTAAAAATGAAAAGCTGAAATGTTTTGAGTCCATAAGTATTCAACCCCTTTGATATGGCAAGCCTAAATACATTCAGGAGTAAAAAGTATTTTAGGAAGTCTCATAATAAGTTGCATGTGCTCAATCTGTGTGCAATAATAGATTTGAACATGATTTTTGAATAACTACCTCATCTTTGCACTCCACACATACAATTATCTGTAAGGTCCCTCAGTCGATCAGTGAATTTGAAACACAGATTCAACCACAAAGACCTGGGAGGTTTTTCAATGCCTCGCAAAGAAGGGCACCTATTGGAAGATGGGTAAAAAAAACAGACACTGAATATACTTTTGAGCCTGGTGAAGTTATAAATTACAATTTGGATGGTGTATCAATACACCCAGTCATTACAAAGATACAGGTGTCCTCCCTAACTCAGTTGCCGGAGAGGAAGGAAACCGCTCAGGGATTGCACCATGAGGCCAATGGTGACTTAAAAACAGTTACAGCGTTTAATGGCTGTGATAGCAAAAAACTGAGGATGGATCAACAACATTGTAGTTAGTCCACAGTAGTAACCTAAATGACAGATTGACAAGAAGGAAGCCTGTACAGAATAAAAATCTATTAAAACACGCATCCTGTTTACAACAAGGCACTAAAGTAATACTGCAAAATAAATTTGGCAAAACAATTCACTTTTATGTTTGGGGCAAATCCAATACAACTCATTACTGAGTACCGCTCTCCATATGTTGAAGCATAGCGGTGGCTACATCATTGCCACGACTTCCGCCGAAGTCGGCTCCTCTCCTTGTTCGGGCGGCGTTCGGCGATCGACGTCACCAGCTTTCTAGCCATCGCCGCTCCATTTTTCATATATCAATTTGTCTTGTCTTGTTTTCATACAAACCTGGTTTTCATTTCCCCAATCAATCGACTTGTATTTAACCCTCTGTTTCCCATGTTTTCTGTGTAATTGTCTTCATGTTAAGTGATGTTCGCTAAGCGCTTTTACTTCATTGTTCCGTTTTTTGAGTGTGTTTGTTTTGTTGTGCTCCCAGTTTGGAACTATAATAAAGTGCACATTATTTAATATTACTCTGCTCTCCTGCACCTGACTTCGTCTTCATACACACCTTGACAATCATGTTATGGCTATGCTTGTAATCGTTTAGGACTGGGGAGTTTTTCAGGATTAAAGGAACGGAATGGAGCTAAGCATAGGCAAAATCCTAGAGGAAAACTTTCAATCCTGCTTTCCATCAGACACTTGGAGATGAGTTCACCTTTCAGCAGGACAATAACCTAAAACACAGGGCCAAATAGTAAGCACCAAGCAGACAGTGAATGTTCCTGAGTGGCCGAGTTACAGTTTCGACTTAAATCTACTTGACAATCTATGGCAAGACCTGAAAAGGGTTGTCTAGCAATGACCAACAACCAATTTGACAGAGCTTGAACATTTTTGAAGAGAAAATTTGGCAAATGTTGCACAATCCAGGTGTGGAAAGCGCTTAGAGACTTACGCTGCCAAAGATGCTTCTACAAAGTATTGACTCAGGCGTGTGAATACTTATATAAATTAAATATTTCTGTATTTCATTTTCAATAGATTACAAAGTACATATAAAGTGGGTAAAACAGTATGCAAACATTATTAAAGTGATCAGTGTTCAATGACTCTATGTACATAGGGCAGCAGTCTCTAAGGTATAGGGTAGAGTAGCCAGCTAGCGATAGTGTCTGAGGTTTAGGGCAGGGTACTGGGCGGAGGCCAGCTAGTGGTGACTGTTTAACAGTCTGATGGCCTGGAGATTGAAGCTGTTTATGAGTCTCTCGGTCCCTGGTTTGATGCACCTGTACTGTCCGTCTTCTGGATGATAGGGGGTGAACAGGTCGTGGCTTGGGTGGCTGGGGTCCTTGATGAACTTCTTGGCCTTCCTGTGACATCGGGTTCTGTAGATGTCCTGGAGGGCAGGCAGTGTGCACCCGCTTATGTGTTGGGCCGACCACAACACCCTCCGCAGAGCCCTGCAGTTGTGGATGGTGCATTTGCCGTACCAGACGGCGATACAGCCTGACAGGATGCTCGCAATGGTGCCTCTGTAGAAGTTTGTGAGGTTCCTGAGGTTGAAGAGGCGCTGTTGAGCCTTCTACACCACAGTCGGTGTGAATGGACCATTTCAGGTCATCAGTGATATGCACAGGGAGGAACATTAAGCTTTTGACCTTCTCCACTGCTGCCCCGTCGATATGGGTGGGGGCGTGCTGTCACGTTCCTGACCTGTTTTCTTTGTTTTTGTATGTATTTATTTGGTCAGGGCGTGAGTTGGGGTGGGTATTCTATGTTATGTGTTTCTATGTTGGGTTAAATGTGTTGCCTGATATGGTTCTCAATTAGAGGCAGGTGTTTGACGTTTCCTCTGATTGAGATCCATATTAAGGTAGGCTGTTCTCACTTTTTGTTTGTGGGTGATTGTTCCTGTGTCTGTGTCCGTTGCACCACACGGGACTGTTTCGTTTGTTCATTCGTTTGGCTAGTCTTTCCTGTTCGTGCGTTCTTCGTGTCTATATGTAAGTTCTTATGTTCAGGTCAGTCTACGTCGTTGGTTTGTTATTTTGTTGATTATCAAGTGTAGTTCGTGTCAGTGTTCGTCTTGTCAAATAAATTCATTATGTCTACATTCAACGCTGCATTTTGGGTCCAACCCTTACTCCTCCTCCTCTTCCGAGGAGGAGGCATTAGACAGCCGTTACACGTGCTCTCACTGCTGTCTCCTGTAGTCCACGATCAGCTCCTTTGTTTTGTTAATGTTAAGGGAAAGGTTATTTTCCTGGCACCACTCCACCAAGGCACTCACCTCCTCCTTGTAGGCTCAGGCCTACCCCTGTTGTGTCGTCTGGAAGCTTGATGATTGAGTTGGAGACATGCGTGGCCACACAGTCATCGGTGAACAAGGAGTACAAAAGGGGGCTGAGCATGCACCCCTGTGGGGCTCCCGGGTTTAGGATCAGCGTGGCGGAGATGTTGCTGCCTACCTTCACCACTTGGGTTCGGCCCGTTAGGAAGTCCAGGACCCAGCTGGACAGGGAGGGGTTCAGACCCAGGGCCCTGAGCTTAGTGATGAGCTTGGAGGGTACTATGGTGTTGAAGGCTGAGCTGTCGTCGATGAACAGCATTCTTACAGGTAGGTATTCCTCTTGTCCAGGTGGGATAGGGCAGTGGGCAGTGTGCAGTGCAATGGCGATTCCATTGTCCGTGGATCTGTTGGGGCTGAATGCAACCTATAGTGGGTCTAGGGTATCAGGTAAGATGGAGGTGATATGTGAGTGCTATGGAGTGATAGTCATTTAGTTCAGTTTCCTTCGCTTTTTTGGGTAGAAGAACGATGGGGGACATCTTGAAGCAAGTGGGGACAACAAACTGGGACACTGAGAGATTGAATCTGTCCGTAAACACTATAGCCAGCTGGTCTGCGCATGCTCTGGGTACTCAGTTTGGGATGCTGTCTGGGCCGGCAGCCTTGCGAGGATTACCATTAAAGGCTGCATTAACAGTACTTAAATTGTGCTGATTATATTAAAAGCGGGCATGTTTGTGCTTTAGGATGAACTAATAATAACGTGTATGGAAAAATCAACACAAAAAACCTCCATGTGTTCCCGTTCTGGCAGATCCTTGCTCTCGCTCCCTCATTCCCTTCCCTCAGGGTACTCAGATTAGTCTACATATTGTAATCAGCTGTATTTGTCTCCTTCTAACATGAATTGTTGAGGGGATAGGATGTCTATCATCCAGCCTCCATCTCCCTAGGTACAATGAGGGGGGCAGGGGGGTGATAATACTTATCCTGGGGGGTCCTGCTATTGCTAAGCTATCCTACAGCAGGTGGAGATCTTCTTCTTCCTCTTCCCATGTGCATTACACTTCCTCCTCCCATCAACCTTTCCCTCTGACCTCTTAGACAGCACAATGAGTACACTGCGAGTCAGCCTTATTAGACGAAGCCCTTAGAAAACCAACACCTCAGTGACATTTCAGCCGGGGTTACGAAGAGGCACAAGCTTTCATTAAGAAACATTGCCAATGCCAATTTAGGGTGTTGAGAGGGAATCACAGTGGACAGTTGAAAAGTCCTTTATGATTTAGGACCTGCATCTGGAAAGTCCTCCGACATGTTAGCCAAGCTCATTTGCGCTATACAATGCAACATAATTACAATTCCAATTACAACCGCCCGCCACGGTCGCTACAGGGATAACCATTGACATTTTCACTCGAAATTACCAGTTGCATTTATATTCTGCAAAGGATTTGTCTAATCCAACATCTAGGGACTCTATTATTATTAATTAGACAAAATGCTTAGTGTTGGGAATTGCCGACATAATTTAAGCAGCTTATTAATATACAGTCTCTGGTAACAAGATTTTTTTGTATAGTAGAACACTCGCCACATGGTGCGGTGGGACGGGGGGCATTAAAAATGTGCATTTGAATATGGTTAGAAGCCTCTGAAGCTGGATCTATGAGTCGATAACCAGAGGAAATGTGCAATATTAAACACATTTAGGGCAGCATCTGCTGGGCCTGGTCTTTCTGATTCATGTCCCATTGAAGCTGATACTGTTGATCGGTACTCCAAAAGGTTTCAATGAGGAACGGAAAGGGAATTGTGACATTTTGAATGATTGTGATATAAACGTAACTACAGCATCGGATCAGATTTTTTTTCTCACTACGTGACCTCTCCAGGGAAAACTCAGGGCCCTAGTTATTTTGCCTGGGTCTAGAGTTTTCCTGAGGTTGTCATTGGGTCAGGAAAAAATTCTGGCCATAGAGATGAACATAATGACGAGTATAATGAAAAATGGGAAAGAGGGTACACATGACGGACTTCCATCACAGCTCTTCTCTGGGTTTCTATTCCAGCGTTTCTTCTCGATCTTCTTCGCGGCCGTTGAGTGGATGGCAGCGTGGGTCTACCCCCTCGGGTTCAGGGACAGGATACTATATGGCACTGTCACGCCTGCTCCTGCTCTTCTGGCTCCAGGCTGCCCTGCATTACGCACTCCTGCCACCATCATTTACACATACCTGCCTTCCCTCGTCACATGCTTCAACGATATTGGATTCACCTGGACTCACTCAATCTCCGGTTTATTACCTCCCCTATATTTGTCAGTTCCCCAGCTCTGTTCCCCGCTGCTGCATTGTTTGTCATATGTGCGCGTTACCCGTGCGCTGACGCTGTTCTTGTCTTGTTCTATGTCTGTTCCCGAATAAATGTCTGACTACCCGTACCTGCTTCTCCTGTCCGGGGTCGGCTCTTACAGGCACATTGAACATAGCTCATCAACGCAGTGCAGCCTTATTGAACTAATACACTATCACAGCTTATTGTGAACTAGACAACGTTGTTGCAACACCACAGAGGTCTCAGTATTGAGTGGGTTTGAGAGTAGTACAGAGAAGCAAATAAGAGAGGGCATTGAGGCACATACAGTAGGAATTGTTTTATGAAGAATTATCAATGGTAGGATGGAATTTTTATGTGTTTTAATATAGCATATATTTTTATTTTGGCTACATGTTTATGGAGAGAAAAATATATTTCTACACTCTGGAAATAATCAAAGTCAATCATTTTATAAATGTTCAGTGAAATGAAATGTGTAACTCTAAAGAGAGAAAATGTCTAATTGTGGCAAAACACCATCGGATTGTGACAACAACCTATGTTAATCATACAACACATTAATGTAATTCCTTTTTTATGACTAACGTCAAGAAAGAAAGTACCACCTAGGCCTAGTTTAGATAAGGAGGCAAATGGACTGTGACAACAGAGACACATTGAGACTGAATAGATTCTGATACTGCATTTCCTCCAGCTCTGACACACAGCGCCCATTGATTCAAGTTGCCAGTCAAATTTTCATGGTACGTTCAAGTCTTTCAAGACTGGCACAAATGTAAAGTAGGGTCCTCTGTTCTGATGGCAAACACAATTAGCAACCAGTGCTAAATGAGGGAAAGGAGGGAAGGGGGGGTGGGCCTGAAGAAAAAAGGAAACAGCCATTACCGGCACACTAATACTAATTTAATGCTCTTCGCAGTGTAAAGGGAAACCATGTCTGTATTCATTTCAGTGCACACGGAGAGCACGATCAGACAAAGGGCAGAAAAGAAGGACAAGCACAAATTGAAATGAGCCTCCCTTTGGTCCTGGTCCCAAACTGGGACTTGAAGGCAGCGTGTGAGGTTGGTGTCAGACAGATAATAGTAATTGAAACGCTTGATAACACACAAAGCAACCAGATCCAAGATGTGAGTGCAGGCTGCTGTCATTCAACTGGCAAAGTTGAGGTATTTATAATAAATAAATAAAAATAGTATTATTGAAGGCACTAGTTAAATCCACTTCAGTCAGTGACGCGTTAAAGACGGATTGTGACGATTGAGACATGGATTGTGTATTTGTGCCATTCAGAGGGTGAATGCGCAAGACAAAATATTTAAGTGCCTTTGATCGGATTATAGCAGTAGGTGCAAGGCACACACGTTTTTGTCAAGAACTGCAACGGTAGTGGGTTTTTCACGCTCAACAGTTTCCAGTGTGTATCAAGAATGGTCCACTACCCAAAGGACATCCAGCCAACTTGACACAACTGTGGGAAGCACCGGAGTCAACATGGGCCAACATCCCTGTGGAACACTTTCGATACCTTGTAGAGTCCATGCCCCGATGAATTGAGGCTGTTCTAAGGGAAAAAGGGGATATGCAATGCAATATTAAGAAGGTGTTCCTAATGTTTTGGTACGCTCAGTGTATGTTATATGTGACTCGTTTCAGGAAACTAGGCGTATGTCGCGCGTCACTACCTCCCAGAAGAGCCATTTGAACAGAAATGCCTTCTGGAACATGTAAACTTTCATGTGCCTTAATTACAAACTTGTATGCCATCTGTAAATATAAATAAAATTGTTAAATTATGAGCCTAGTTGATTTAGCCACAGAAAAAGCCAGCAACCGTCCCGCTAGCCATGATTGGCTGCGATAATGGATGGGCTGGATATGCCGAGATATGAGTTTGGATTGGTCTGCCATGTAGCACGCTTGTATCTATAACATGAACATGTCAGTATGTGTACTGAAAACTTTCTAACGCAGCTTTTTTTGAAAGATATCACGTAGTAGAAGTGCATAAGTGTTTCTCTCCACTTTCTGAAGGACCAAGATTGGAGTATGGTAGCTAAAGTGATGAAGAAAATTCTGGCGTTTGATTGCAAATATGCAGACGGAGTCGAAAAGAGAACAAATAGTAAGTTGTTGTATAAAACACCTGTCTCCGGATTACATCTTCAAACTAAGGGCAACCATGGCATCCGTGACAGAGAGGGAGAAGCGTCCATCCATGTATATGACTTCCGGCGCCGACAGAGATGGCCGCCTCGCTTCGCGTTCCTAGGAAACTATGCAGTATTTTGTTTTTTTACGTGTTATTTCTTACATTGGTACCCCAGGTAATCTTAGGTTTTATTACATACAGTCGGGAGGAACTACTGAATATAAGCGCAACGTCAACTCACTATCATTACAACCAGGAATATGACTCTCCCGAAGCAGATCCTGTGTTTTGCCTTCCACCCAGTGCAATGGATCTGATCCCAGCCCGCGACCCTAAACAACTACGCCATAAGAGGGGCAAACGAAGCGGTCTTCTGGTCAGGCTTCGGAGACGGGCACATCGCGCTCCACTCCCTAGCATACTACTCGCCAATGTCCAGTCTCTTGACAACAAGGTTGATGAAATCCGAGCAAGGGTAGCATTCCAGAGAGACATCAGAGACTGTAACGTTCTTTGCTTCACGGAAACATGGCTCACTCGAGAGACGCTAACGGAGTTGGTGAAGTCAGCTGGTTTCTTCACGCATCGCGCCGACAGAAACAAACATCTTTCTGGTAAGAAGAGGGTCGGGGGGGTATGCCTTATGATCAACAAGACGTGGTGTGATCATAACAACATACAGGAACTCAAGTCATTCTGTTCACCTGACTTAGAATTCCTCACAATCAAATGTCGACCGCATTATCTACCAAGGGAATTCTCTTCGATTATAATCACAGCCGTATATATCCCCCCCCCCCCCCCGAACTTCATCTGACTCTATGTAAACTGGAAACCACACACCCTGAGGCTGCATTCATTGTAGCTGGGGATTTTAACAAGGCTAATCTGAAAACAAAACTCCCTAAATTCTATCAGCATATCGATTGTGCTACCAGGGCTGGTAAAACCCTGGATCATTGTTATTCTAACTTCCGCGACGCATATAAGGCCCTCGCCCGCCCTCCTTTTGTAAAAGCTGACCACGACTCCATTTTGTTGCTTCCAGCCTACAAACAGAAACTAAAACAAGAAGCTCCAGCGCTCAGGTCTGTTCAACGCTGGTCCGACCAATCTGATTCCATGCTTCAAGACTGCTTCGATCACATGGATTGGGATATGTTCCGCATTGCGTCCAACAACAACATTGACGAATACGCTGATTCGGTGAGCGAGTTCATTAGAAAGTGCATCAGCGACGTAATACCCACAGCAACGATTAAAACATTCCCAAACCAGAAACCGTGGATTGATGGCAGCATTCGCGTGAAACTGAAAGCGCGAACCACTGCTTTTAACCTCTACCGAGCACCTACCCCGGGTCCGGGAGCACCCCCCACCCCCCCCACACTGATTAGCATCGCTAGCATAGCGTCACAATTAAATAGTAGCATCTAAATATCATTAAATCACAAGTCCAAGACACCTAATGAAAGATACAGATCCTGTGAATAAAGCCACCATTTCAGATTTTTATAATGTTTTACAGGGAAGACACAATATGTAAATCTATTAGCTAAACACGTTAGCAAAAGACACAATTTTTTTACTCCAACAGTTTTTTCCTGCGTCAGTAGCTATCACTAATTCGACTAAATAAAAATATATATAGCCACTAACCAAGAAACAAGTTCATAAGATGACAGTCTGATAACATATTTATGGTATAGCATAGTTTTTTTTTGAAAAATGTGAATTTTTCAGGTATAAATCACAGTTCTACATTGCAGCTGCAATCTGAAATAGTGCCGACGCAGCCAGAACAATTACAGAGACCAACGTCATATAACTAATTACTTGTCTTAAAACATTTCAGAAAAAATACACAGCGTACAGATATTGAAAGCCCAACATCTGGTGAATCCAAACAATATTTCTGATTTATTAAATGTTTTATAGCGAAAACAAAATGTAGCGCTAAATTAGCATAGCCACGCCAGCCAGAACCAGCTGGGCGCCCCCGACCAGTTCACATGCACGAAAGATATATGAAATAACATCGTAAATTGGGTCTTACTATTGCTGATCTTTCATCAGAATGTTGATCAAGGTGTCCTTAGTCCTGATGAGTCGTTCAATCCATTCATAATGGCAACTTTCCCTCTTCATTTAGCATATGTACTGGTCGACTGGCCAAAGAAAAAAAGTCACAGAACGGAACACGGCAAAACTCCCGAAAAAATTCAAATAATCTGATTAAACTATATTGAAAAAACATACATTAAGATGATATGGTCACATGTATCAAACAAACTTCGAGACGGAGATAGTTTTCATCCGTAACGGCAGCAAAACAGAAGACAATCACACCTACAAATCGCGCGATTCAGAGAACCGGAAGGTGTCGGTCACGCCAAAGAAATAGGTCTTATTTCACGTCAGTACAAGATAAACAAAAAATTTCTCCTCTGACGTCCTCTTGACACCCAGAGGAAGACGAATGAAGTGTGTTTCGGGTCATAGGTGGCGTGACCATATATAGGCAGAGCGTTGAAGCGAGCATACACATCTTGCATTCTTCTTCTTGGTGAGGGAAAGTGCTGTCAAATGACTTCTGTTTCACTTAGAGACAAAATTGAAACGGTTTTAGAAACTATAGATTGTTTTCTATCCAATGGTATTAATTATATGCATATAGTAAGAGCAATAATTGAATAAGAGGTAGTTTAATCTGTAGAGGAAATTATGCTAATGCGAAAACAGCACCCCCTGTATTCTCAAGAAGTTAACCAGGACAAGGTGACCGGAAACATGACCGAATACAAACAGTGTAGCTATTCCCTCCGCAAGGCAATCAAACAAGCTAAGTGCCAGTATAGAGACAAAGTAGAGTCGCAATTCAACAGCTCAGACACAAGAGGTATGTGGCAGGGTCTACAGTCAATCACGGATTACAAAAAGAAAACCAGCCCCGTCATGGACCAGGATGTCTTGCTCCCAAACGAACTAAATACATTTTTTGCTTGCTTTGAGGACAATACAGTGCCACTGACACGGCCCGCTACCAAAACCTGCGGGCTCTCCTTCACTGCAGCCGGGGTGAGTAAAACATTTAAACGTGTTAACCCCCGCAAGGCTGCAGGCCCAGACGGCATTCCCAGCCGCGTTCTCAGAGCATTCGCAGACCAGCTGGCTGGTGTGTTTACGGACATATTCAATCAATCCTTATCCCAGTCTGCTGTTCCCACATGCTTCAAGAGGGCCACCATTGTTCCTGTTCCCAAGAAAGCTAAGGTAACTGAGCTAAACGACTACCGCCCCGTAGCACTCACTTCCGTCATCATGAAGTGCTTTGAGAGACTAGTCAAGGACCATATCACCTCCACCCTACCTGACAGCCTAGACCCACTCCAATTTGCTAACCGATCCAATAGGTCCACAGACGACACAATCGCAACCACACTGCACACTGCCCTAACCCATCTGGACAAGAGGAATACCTATGTGAGAATGCTGTTCATCGACTACAGCTCAGCATTTAACACCATAGTACCATCCAAACTCCTCATCAAGCTCGAGACCCTGGGTCTCAACCCCGCCCTGTGCAACTGGGTACTGGACTTCCTGACGGGCCGCCCCCAGGTGGTGAGGGTAGGTAACAACATCTCCACCCCGCTGATCCTCAACACTGGGGCCCCACAAGGGTGGGTTCTGAGCCCTCTCCTGTACTCCCTGTTCACCCACGACTGCGTGGCCATGCACGCCTCCAACTCAATCATCAAGTTTGCGGACGACACTACAGTGGTAGGCTTGATTACCAACAACAACAAGACGGCCTACAGGGAGGAGGTGAGGGCCCTCAGAGTGTGGTGTCAGGAAAATAACCTCACACTCAACGTCAACAAAACAAAGGAGATGATTGTGGACTTCAGGAAACAGCAGAGGGAGCACCCCCCTATCCACATCGACGGGGCAGTAGTGGAGAGGGTAGTAAGTTTTAAGGTCCTCGGCGTACACATCACGGACAAACTGAATTGGTCCACCCACACAGACAGCGTTGTGAAGAAGGCGCAGCAGCGCCTCAGGAGGCTGAAGAAATTCGGCTTGTCACCAAAAGCACTCACAAACTTCTACAGATGCACAATCGAGAGCATCCTGTCGGGCTGTATCACCGAATGGTACGGTAACTGCTCCGCCCACAACCGTAAGGCTCTCCAGAGGGTAGTGAGGCCTGCACAACGCATCACCGGGGGCAAACTACCTGCCCTCCAGGACAACAACCACCCGAGCCACTGCCTGTTCACCCCGCTATCATCCAGAAGGCGAGGTCAGTACAGGTGCATCAAAGCAGGGACCGAGAGACTGAAAAACAACTTCTATCTCAAGGCCATCAAACTGTTAAACAGCCACCACTAACATTTAGTGGCCGCTGCCAACATACTGACTCAACTCCAGCCACTTTAAGAATGGGAATTGGTGGAAATTTATGTAAAAATGTATCACTAGCCACTTTAAACAATGCCACTTAATATAATTACTCATTACTACATTACTCATCTCATATGTATATGTATATACTGTACTCTATATCATCTACTGCATCTTGCCATCTTTATGTAATACATGTATCACTAGCCACTTTAAACAATGCCACTTTATGTTTATATACCTTACATTACTCATCTCATATGTATATACTGTACTCTATACCATCTACTGCATCTTGCCTATGCCGTTCTGTACCATCACTCATTCATATATCTTTATGTACATATTCTTTATCCCTTTACACTTGTGTGTATAAGGTAGTAGTTGTGGAATTGTTAGGTTAGATTACTCGTTGGTTATTACGGCATTGTCGGAACTAGAAGCACAAGGCTTTCGCTACACTTGCATTAACATATCTGCTAACCATGTGTATGTGACAAATAAAAATTTGATTTGATATATGGGTAAGATAGTCTAGCTAGCTACATTTTCAGATATTACGTTTCTAATTTTGTCAAAGTCGTTTTAATTTCAAGTTAAAGTGTACTGTTAGCTAGCTAACATTAGCTGGCTGGCTCGCTAGCTAACATTACGTGTATGATCTATGTAGTTATATTATTCATATCTCAGAGCCATTTGCATTGCTTGTTTTAGCCTAATGTTAGCTAGCTAACATTGAACCTGGTTGATTAGCTGCCTGCAGATTCATGCAGGCTAGTAGCATCATGAGTAGGGATTATGGTTCATTGTTTAACTAGCTATCTGCATAGCTAAACAAAAGACCCCACTATGCAAGTAACCATTTCACTAGAATGTTCATGATGTCACTGCGACAACTGTCAATAGACGTAGCTGGTAAATTCGCTCTGGCTATCTACTCGGATTTCAGAGCACTCTCGTCTGAATTTGCCAGAGCGCAGAACAACTGATGAATTTACGAATGCACAACACCCTTTGAATTTGGCCAGTGTCAGTAAACGTAATAAAATGTTTACCAGCAGCACAGTTAAAGCCACCAACGCTATGGATAACATAAAAACAGATTAACCATCTCTGAAAGGGCGAGTAAAAGGGTCAGAGTGAGCTGTGCTCTCATTTGTGTCTGGAAGTAGCTAGCAAGCTAGCCAACAGTAGTTAGCTTGGGTACTTGACTGCTAATGTTAGGTCAGAACGCTCGGATCAACCCTACACCTCGGCCAGAGCGTCTAGTGTGCGCTCTGAGTGCTCTGTGAGCAAAACGCTCTGAATTTACAAACGGACAATCTGACAACTCTCAGAGCGCACTCTGAGCCTACTCTGGCACTCCAGATGAAATTTACGAACACACCCGTAGTATAAACTAGGCTTTAGTCTTGAAATATTTGTCTGTTTAGTACATGGCCTCACATGTGAAGCCTTAAAGAGATGGGCGTGGCTAAAGCTTTAGAGGGTGTGAACGATTCTGAATGGGTGTAGACAAAGAAGAGCTCTCCAGTAGGTACCAAAATATGTAAGGGCCATTTTCTTAAAAGTTACAAGTTTCTCATCTTTCAAAGCAAAATTACTTTCCCATTGTTCCTCAACTGTAGTGTATGATATACAATTTTCAACTGTAGTGTATGATATACAATTTTTTAGCTCTGAGTCTCTACTTTTATCCAATGTAAAATACACCATTTTAAATGTTGCTATATAAGACCGAATCGAGCCAGTCGGTCACATATTATATATAGAGAGACCTGCATTCCAATGAACATGGTTGAAAGCCCTATAGTTCTTAGCACGTTTTTAAGAGTATAAATTGTGGTATGCTAATATCAAGTGAATTAGTAATAACTAATGGCACGAACAACAACAAAATGCTTTCTACAATTGTGTTCTTCTATTCAAGATTACAGAGGGAGAATGAACAGGTCAGCCAAACCTGAAGCAACAATTTATACTTCAGTGAGAAACAGATTTTTCTATCATGCAAGGTCAATCTATTATTAAATCCACTATCAAGATACTGTATGTAAGGGAAGGGGAGAGAGTACGCTCTGTATTGAGCCTAGGGGACAGTGCTTGTTGTGTGGGAACAGTGGTATTATTTTGAGATGAGGAGGATATTTGTGCTATTCTTCATCAGACTTTGCATAAGATTCAATTACTATTCACGTCTATACTTAGACCACAACCTAAAAACACCAGGGGCCTCATTCATCAATAATGCGTAGAAACTATTCTAAAATACCACTTTGAACAGAATTTAGATTGGTCGTACACATAGATAAACTGTGATTTATCAAACAATCCTACTAGCATCATACGCACACCGGTAGGCGATAACCATTGATAAATACCAATTGTTCTCAGCCTCAGTACTCATGCTCGACTTTGGCTGTTTGCATTTCGATACACCCCTAGTTAACCATACATGGTCAAAATCACCCCTGTAAAGACTGTGGGGAATATACAACGTCGTACGATGAAATACAATGGCCTTTTTCTGAGACTGAAATAGAGGTGCTGGTGTCAGAGATTTAGTACAAGCAAAACGTTTTATTTAGCTCGCTCAGTTGTGGCTGGACCAGTAAAATTTAAATCATAGCTACAAAAAATCTAATCAAATCAAATCAAATTGTATTTGTCACATACACATGGTTAGCAGATGTTAATGCGAGTGTAACGAAATGCTTGTGCTTCTAGTTCCGACCATACAGTAATATCTAACAATTAATCTAACAACTTCACAACAACTACCTTATACACACAAGTGGAAAGGAATGAATAAGAATATGTACATAAAAATATATATGGATGAGCGATGGCCGAACGGCCTAGGCAAGATGCAGTAGATGGTATAGAGTACAGTATATACATATGAGATGAGTAGTGTAGGGTATGTAAACATTATATAAAGGGGCATAGTTTAAAGTGACTAGTGATACATTTATTACATCCAATTTTTAATTATTAAAGTGGCTAGAGATTGAGTCAGTATGTTGGCAGCAGCCACTCAATGTTAGTGATGGCTGTTTAACAGTCTGATGGCCTTGAGATAGAAGCTGTTTTTCAGTCTCTCGGCCCCAGCTTTGATGCACCTGTACTGACCTCGCCATCTGGATGATAGCGGGGTGAACAGGCAGTGGCTTGGGTGGTTGTTGTCCTTGATGATCTTTTTGGCCTTCCTGTGACATCGGATAGTGTAGGTTTCCTGGAGAGCAGGTAGTTTGCCCCCGGTGATGCGTTGTGCAGACCTCACTACCCTCTGGAGAGCCTTACGGTTGTGGGCGGAGCAGTTGCCGTACCAGGTGGTGATACAGCCCGACAGGATACTCTCGATTGTGCATCTGTAAAAGTTTGTGAGTGTTTTTGGTGACAAGCCAAATTTTTTCAGTCTCTAGAGGTTGAAGAGGCGCTGTTGCGCCTTCTTCACTATGCTGTCTGTGTGGGTGGACCATTTCAGTTTGTCCATGATGTGTACGCCGAGGAACTTAAAGCTTAAAACTTTCCACCTTCTCCACTACTCTCCCGTCGATGTGGATAGGGGGGTGCTCTCTCTGCTGTTTCCTAAAGTCCACGACCATTAGGACAATTCAAGATTCTTTAGCAATGGAAAATATACTTCAAATGAGTAGGCAACACTCAACAATAAGCTATCTATCCTCAACAGCTCCCGCCTGTAGGCGTATAGGGCAACAGTGCTGTTCTGCAGAATGAACGAGTCGTGCGTTCCAACTGGCCACCTTGCCACCACATTCAGCAGCTTTTTTTGTGCATCACCTGCACATGACGAGTGGAAGCCTTTTCTGTTCACATTGTTTTGGGATGGTGCTTTTATGGCGATGTGGGTGCCGTTCCGTTCGCTAAGAAACCCCTCTTCAAATCAAATCAAATGTATTCATAAAGCCCTTTTCACGTGAGCAGATTTCACAAAGTGCTGTACCGAAACCCAGCCTAAAACCCCAAAAAGCAAGCAATGCAGACGTAGTAGCATGGTGGCTAGGAAAAAATCCCTAGAAAGGCAGGAGCCTAGGACGAAACCTAGAGATGAACCAGGCTCTAAGGGGTGGCCAGTCCTCTTCTGGCTGTGCCGGGTAGAGATTATAAGAGTACATGGCCATTAAGGCCAGATTGTTCTTCAAGATGTTCATAGATGACCATCAAGGTGAAATAATAATCACAGTGGTTGTAGGGGGTACAACAGGTCAGTACCTCAGGAGTAAATGTCATTTGGCTTTTGAGAGAGGATTGAGAGAGGAAGAGAGAAAGAGAGAGAGTCGAAAACAGCAGGTCTGGTGAACAGGTCAGGGTTCCATAGGCAGAACAGGCAGGCAGAACAGTTCAAATTGGAGCAGCTGCCCTACCAGGTGGACTGTAGACAGCCAGGAGTCATCAGGCGAGGTCGTCCTGAGGCATGGCTCAGGTCTCAGGCTCAGGTCTCAGGTCTCTGGGAGGCAAGGAAGAGAGGGAGAGAGAGATAATTAGTGGGGGCATACTTAAATCCACACAGGACACCAGAGAAGACAGGAAAATTACACCAGATATAACAGACTGACCGTAGCCCCCCGGCACATAGACTATTGCAGCATAGATACTGGAGGCTGAAACAGGGAAGGGCCATGGGACACTGTGACCCCGTCTGACAATAACCCCGGACAGTGCCAACCAGGCAGATTATAACCCCTCCCACTTTGCCACTAGAGGGACATTAACAGACCGCCAATGTATTACCCTGAGACAAGGCTTAGTATAGCCCACAAAGGTCTCCTTCACCGCAAAAGCCAGAGGGGGCGCAAAACCGGACAGGAAGATCATGTCAGTGACTCAACCCACGCAAGTGACGCACCCCTCCTAGGGATGGCATGGAAGAGCACAAGTAAGCCAGTGACTCAGCCCCTGTAATAGGGTCAGAGGGAGAGAATCCCAGTGGGGAGAGGGGAGCTGGCCAGGCAGAGACAGCAAGGGCAGTTCGTCGCTCCAGTGCCTTGCCGTTCACCTTCGCACCCCTGGGCCAGACTAGACTCAATCATAGGACCTACTGAGGAGATGAGTAAAGATTTAAAGGTCGAGATCGAGTTTGCGTCTCTCACATGGATAGGCAGACCATTTTATAAAAATGGAGCTCTATAGAAGAAAGCCCTGCCTCCAGCTGTTTGCTTAGAAATTCTCGGAACAATAATATGGAGGCCTGCGTCGTGTAACCGTAGCGTACATGTAGGTATGTACGGCAGGACCAAATCGGAGAGATAGGTAGGAGCAAGTCCATGTAATGCTTTGTAGGTTAGCAGTAAAACCTTGAAATCAGACCTGCTTTACAGGAAGTCAGTGTAGAGAGGCTAGCACTGGAGTAATATTATTACATGTTTTGGTTCTAGTCAAGATCCTAGCAGTCTTGTTTA
The DNA here is from genome assembly GCF_029448725.1 of Salvelinus fontinalis. Classification (NCBI taxonomy): domain Eukaryota; kingdom Metazoa; phylum Chordata; class Actinopteri; order Salmoniformes; family Salmonidae; genus Salvelinus; species Salvelinus fontinalis. Next base: position 21,831,420 of record NC_074690.1, on the reverse strand, counting down.
GTACTAACTGAAGTTTATTTAGTGGTTTATCCTGGTAGCCGGGGAGTAGGGCATTGCAGTAGTCTAATCTAGAAGTGACAAAAGCATGGATTAGCTATTCTGCATAATTTTTGGACAAAAAGTTAGGTTTCTGCAATGTTACGAAGATGGAAAAAAGCTGCCCTTGAAATATTCTTGTTCGTCAAAAAAGAGAGATCAGGGTCCAGAGGAACGCCAAGGTCCTTCACAGCTTTATTTGAGACGATTATACAACCATCAAGATCAATTGTCCGATCCAACAGCAGATCTCTTTGTTTCTTGGGATCTAGAATTAGCATCTCTGTTTTGTCTGAGTTTAAAAGAAAAATATTTTCCACAATACAATTTTGGGGCTTCACCATGTTTTATCGAGATGTACAGTTATGTGTTGTCCGCATAGCAGTGAAAGTTGACATTGTGTTTCAGAATGACATCACCAAGAGGTAGAATATATAATGGAAACATTAGTGGTCAATTGATTTGTCAGAGGACAAACAATCCACAGAGACGAATTGATATCTTTTCGACAGATAAGATCTAAACCAGTCAAGAACTTGTCCGTGTAGACCAATTAGGGTGTCCAATCTCTCCAAAATAATTTGGTGTCAAAAGCGGCACTAAGGTCTAGAAGCAAAAAGACAGGTGTAGAGCCTTGGTCTGACGCCATTAAAAGGTAATTTACCACCTTCACGAGTGTAGTCTAAGTACTATGATGGGGTCTAAAACGAGACTGAAGCATTTTCGGATGCATTATTTGTCTTCAGGAAGGCAGTGAGTTGCTACGCAACTTGACTTCATCCTATTGTGTGACGAGGTATGGAAATTGTATATGATACTGTTCGTTTTGTTGATGATATGCCTCTAATTTTACAAATGACTGTACTTTATATGGATTATTATTGTAGAAAATGCACTGATGGGGTTAAATTATATAATATAGCCTGTCAAGATTTGTTCACAATGGAAATACAATGAAATCAAAAAAAAATATTTCATCATTACTCTCACAATTTCACACATTTTTAACATTTACTATGTTTTCCCCATTCTACACTTGACAAGCAGTTCCCTTATTCCTCCACTTGGTACTGTGCATAAGTATGGTCATGGCTGTAAGTAAATTTACGCACACTCTGAAGCAAACATTCATATAGATACATTTCACACTGCATGGAAATGATCCCAACATTGGAGGCGCCACAGAGGAGAAAGGGGAGGACCATCCTTCTCATCGAATTTCATAAAAATAAAAATAGTGAAACATTAAAAAAGTAATCCTTTTCAGATAAAACTGTACTAAATATAGTCATGTCACCAAATAATGTATTAAAACAAACTATAGTAGCCTCAACAGCACTCTGTAGCATAGCACCATGGTGTAGCCGGACGACAGCTAGCTTCCGTCCTCCTCTGAGTATACTGACTTCAATACAAAACATAGGAGGCTCATGGTTCTAACCCCTTTCCATACACTTACACAGTAATTATGACAATTTCCAGAGGACGTCCTCCAACCTACCAGAGCTATTGCAGCATAAACTGATATGTTGTCCACCCAATCAAAGAATCAGAGAATGAATCTAGTACTGGAAGCATACGCTACATCTTGCTAGCACTGCAGTGCATACAATGTGGTGAGCAGTTGACTCAAAGAGAGAGAAAGACAATAGTTGAACAGTTTTTAACAAATTAATATATTTTTTAAATGAAGGAGAAGCAAGAGAGAGAGAAAGAGCTAGCTATATTTCATTGTATTTTTTGTTCACTTTCACTTAGCTTGTGAATGAAGGTAGCTAATTTAGCCTTCTCAAACACCCGGCTCAAACAAAGAGGGATGATATTAGCTAGCTGGCTATGGCTATCCAACACTGGAACTCTTCCAAGTCAAGGTAAGCTGTTGGTTTTATTAATGTATTGCCACTGGGGCCCGCCGGTGTAACTGCTTAACTGCTTGCTGACTGTACACTTTACTGCATGATGGTAGCAGGTTTATTAACACATTAGTTCTAGTAGCTACGATGATGTAGGTAAGCTGTGTGTAGCAGTTAGTGGTCATGATGTGAAGGTTTGGCTTGGAAAATATTTTTTGCCTGGTCACAGACAGCTGATGTGTTGTGCACTAAAGTCCACAAGCGAAGGGAAAAGGTGAGAGAAGGAGACCACGCAGATGCGAGAGGGAATTCTACAATGAGCAAAATTATCATGCTGTTTGTATGTGGCAGCTATGAAAGTGAACTGTGTTCGCGTGTGATCAGGGGTGTATACATTCTGCCAATTCTGTTGATAAACGTTTCTTAAACGAAGGCAAATGGAACGCCAATTCTGTTGAAAAACGTTTCTTAAGCGGAAGCAAATTAAACGACACGGGGATAAACATACCTTAATTTGTCAAGAAGACACTCTCGTTTGCAACTGTTAAACAAATGATTACACACACCCCAGATCAGCTAGATGCAGGCAATAGTGTGCAAGGTGGTATTAAATGTGTCACTGTCTGTCACCTTGATTCATAAAATTATTTTCTCGACCTGTGCACCTACATTGTAAACTTTCATTCATAGGCTAGATTGTAGCAACCTCATGGTGTGTATAGGGAAAATTAGAGTATTATGTAGTAGCCTGATCCTATCGATGTTACATTGAGCTGGGTGAATGGAATATGAATGACAGTCATCCAATACGCTGTAATATAAGTAAGGCCATGCTCCTAAACCAAATAATTGTCCTCCCTCATGTTAAACGTCACCGACCGCCACTGGATCCCACACATGTTTTAGACACAGATTTGTGCCTACACATGATTGATAAATGAGGCCCCAGAAATGTTATAAAAAAGGACTTTAATTAATGTTATGATATTGATAACAGCCCTCTATTCTGTTACGGAATAAGAATACATTATAGAACAAATAATGTGGGGAAATGTCTTTAACGCAATTCCTTTATAGTGTATGGAAAACAGGATTATAGTGTGACTCCTCTCCTCTCCATCCCTCCCCTGAGGAGCAGTGGAGGCTGACTTTATCCCTCACCACTAATCACACCCAGCGCCCACATCACTTATCAATACATGCCTGCTTTCCACAGAGACAGTAAACACACAATCATACCCTGCAGAAATTAGGAAGTGATGCAAGCCGCAGCACAGTAAGACTCGTTGAAAAATATGGATCGCACAGCGGTCTAAGGCACTGCATCTCAGTGCTAAAGGCGTCACTACAGACTCTGGTTTGATCCCAGTCTGTATCACAACCGGCCGTGATAGGGTGGCGCACAGTTGTCCCAGCGTCGTCCAGGTTAGGGGAGGGTTTGGCCGTCATTGTAAAATAAGAATTTGTTCTTAACTGACTTGCCTAGTTAAATAAAGGTTAAATAAAATATATTTTTATATACAGAATGAAAATGAAGAGACATGACCTCCCTTAGTTTCAATTGGCATGATGATTCTGGTCGCAGTAACATCATCCAACAAAGAGAACTCTTATTTCCCAGGATGTGTTTTTACTTTTCATAAGCCCTTTTGAATAACATCCTCCACACAAACTTGACTAAGGTCTCAAGAAGCCCAGAGTACAGTAGGAGAGACTCCAGCCACTCCCTTAGAGATTCTAGTCTTTCATAACAGTAACATATTCCCCTCCGGGGCTCCATAGTTAAACATGAGCTGGCAATTCACTGTCTTATTGCCCTTTGTCTTCACCTGGAAATCGATAGAGGAATTTCCACATATTGATCCGCCGTGGGTGAGATAAAGCAACAGTAGCCTACTGCACTGCACTAGGGGCATTCAGCAATATTAATTTACTTTTGAAGAAACATCATTAGATGCAGTAATACAGGTTACAGAGATTGCAGACTGTTCTGCTTGGGTTAATCCCTGAATATTGCTGTATTTAACTAGCATGGGGAAATTAAATTAATCTTAAATGAAATTTAACAAATTCGCACAACTAAAGGATACGGTCCAAGGCCAAAGGCCCTATTCAATTGAAACCAGTTTACAGGCTAAAGCAACATAGCATTCCACGCCTGGAGACAGAAAGCATGCATGAATCAATATTCTGTTTGTTCTATTCAGGTTCATACGGTAAAATACTGTACCTCTATCATCGTAAATAGAAATCCAAACGTGCTTTTTCAACTGCAAGAAATGTGATTGGATAACTGTACCAGCCAAGGGGACCTTATCTGGCAAGAGGAGGAGCGCTGAGGGGATGGTGATGGTTCAGAGCATCACACATTCCTGATCTCACAAGCTGGGCAAGAGGGTACTTAAACACAGTTTACTGGGAGGAGGAGGAGGGCTGTCACCTGTGTTCACATGAATCATTAAACTTATGGAAAAGGGGCCGCAGAAGATGGACGATGTGGGATTTAGCTTACTGTTGAGTGGAAAGAGAGAGAGAGAGAGAAAGTGGGTGGAAGAGTGGGAGTGATGGAAGAGGGAGGAGGAGGGGGAGGAGGAGAGGGTGTGGTGGGCCGGAGGTCCAGTCTCATGTTGGCAAGGCCTGGAATGATCTGCAACTTGCTGATTAATTAACAGGGCAGTCAAAGTGAACTTACCCAGGAGCTAAATTTGCTGGGCCATCTATTTACATGTCACTGGTTCTTTGGCACTGCTCACTAATGATATAGGGCCAGCGATCCCAATGGGCCAAGTTGTGTTAAAAGTTCTGCAATAGATTTAACAAGATATATATGTCGGGCCATAATCAACATAGTGAATCACATTTAAAAGGGAGAAGACAAGAATCATTGACAGGATCACTGTAGAACTTCCTAGCAAACAGCGAACATTCCTGCAATGTTAAATATCCAATGTCGCTGTTTATGTCAAAATCAAAATATTTCTGGGTAACAATAAAGTACCTTATTGTGATTGTTTTCAATTAAAAGTGTCAAAAAGAAACAAAAATAGCTTCTAAGCCAAGAGCAATTTCTCAAGCACGGATTTTGCTAGGACTATCTGGGAGTGGTCTGAGTGGCGAGGTGAAAGCTTTTATTGGAAGAGAAGTTTAAAGCTCTGTTTCTTATTGGTCTTAAAACAAATTTACCACCCGGTTATGTCACGTGGCAGGCAGAAACTCCATCCCACCAAAACAGGCTGAATTTTTTGCCGGACTTTTCAAACAGGGCATTATCACAATTTTCACAAGTTCACAGTATTGTTCCAAATATAGTGTGTGTTTTAACGTGAAAAATCACGTTTTTGATTATACTGGGACTTTAAAGGAAAACTCCACCTAAAAGCTATCTTTTGGTATTTGTTGCATTAGTCCATTGTTGACACAGCCCCAAAATGTTTTGATTGTCAGCATTTTCCTTTAACTTCTTATGGCTGCAGGGGCAGTATTGAGTAGCTTGGATGAAAAGGTGCCCAGAGGTTCCCAGAGTAAACTGCCTGCTCCTCAGTCCCAGTTGCTAAAATATGCATATTATTATTAGTATTGGATAGAAAACACTCTGAAGTTTCTAAAACTGTTTGAATTATGTCTGTGAGTATAACAGAACTCATGTGGCAGGCAAAAACATGCGGAAAAAAATCAAACCAGGAAGTGGGATATCTGAGGTTTGCAGGTTTTCAACTCATCACCTATCGAATACACAAGGGGATATGGGTCATGTTGCACTTCCTAAGGCTTCCACTAGATGTCAACAGTCTTTAGAACCTTGTCTGATGCTTCTACTGTGAAGTGGGGCCGAACGAGAGGGGATTGAGTAAGGTCTGCCATGACCTGAATATGCGCTGACCATGCGCGTTCATGTGAGAGCGAGCTCTGTTCCATCTCACTTCTGAAGACAATGGATTTCTCCGGTTGGAACATTATTGAAGATGAATGTAAAAACATCCTAAAGATTGATTCAATACATTGTTTGACATGTTTCTACTGACTGTTACGGAACTTTTTGACATTTCGTCTGCTTTTAGTGAACGCGCTTCGTGACTTTGAATTTGTTTACCAAACGCGCTAACAAAAGTAGCTGTTTGGACATTAATGATGGACATTACGGAACAAAACGAACATTTCTTGTGGAAGTGGGAGTCCTGGGAGTGCATTCTGATGAAGATCAGCAAAGGTAAGTGAAGATTTATAATGCTATTTATGACTTTTGTTGATTCCACAATTTGGCGGGTAACTGTATGGCTTGCTTTTGTGGCTGAACGCTGTTTTCAGATTATTGAATATTGTGCTTTTGCCGTAAAGCTTTTTGAAATCTCACACAGCGGTTGCATTAAGAACAAGTGTATCTTTAATTCTATGTAAAACATGTATCTTTCATCAAAGTTTATAATGAGTATTTCTGTTATTTGATGTGGCTCTGCAATTTCTCTGGATATTTTGGAGGTTTCTGAACATGGCGCCAATGTAAACTGAGGTTTTTGGATATAAATATGAACTTTATTGAACAAAACATATATGTATTGTGTAACATGAAGTCCTATGAGTTTCATCTGATGAAGATCATCAAAGGTTAGTGATTAATTTTATCTCTATTTCTGCTTTTTGTGACTCCTGTCTGGCTGGGAAAATGGCTTTGTTTTTCTGTGATTTTGCTGTGACCTAACATAATCGTTTGTGGTGCTTCGCTGTAAAGCCTTTTTGAAATTGGACACTGTGGTGGGATTAACAAGAAGTGTATCTTTAAAATGGTGTTAAATACTTGTATGCTTGAGGAATTTTAATTAGGAAATTTTTGTTGTTTGAATTTGGCGCCCTGCACTTTCACTGGCTGTTGAAATCCGTTAACGGGATTGCAGCCCTAAGAAGTTTTAAGTAATGGACTTTACATATTTCTATAATCTCTGTCAATCTAAAGACTTTTAGAAAGCCACTTTGACCACCTCAAAACATCCCTACTAATGGTCTAGGAATGCAAAGTTAACCAGAAATTGTTTACTTGGTCTACACAGTGTCAAATCATGTTCAGACTGCTACAATCACGGAGCAAACACAATAACAACAGCACAATACACCTGATATAGAGCATTCCATTAGATTTACAGCCTTGATAGGAGAGCCACACGTTAAAATCCCAGACGTTGACACTGACACGGATGTCTGCGAGACACAGGTCTTCTTATCATCATTTAAATTATAATTTTTGTTGCCTATTCTGGCAATATCCTCTCCTTGCACTTGACTTGATAGTCCTGTTCTGGAGGCTGGCCTGGAAGGGTTCAGGACCAGCCATAAAGTGTATAGTCCTTTGTGTAAGCGGACACAATCTAATTTCTAACGAACACTGATGGCCATCCTAGACGTTTTTTTTATGAATCCGCGAGCACACACAAAGGCGCACGTTTAGCGCTCTCACAAAGGCAGGATATTAAAATGAGACATCTTCAGCACAGCGCCAGATGAATGGTCGGTTTAATTGCCCCGTGGACTGCCATTATTATGACATTTAGTGAGGTATTTTCGTTAGCAGACAGGAGTAATTTAGACCATGTCTTAAGCGCAACCTGACACGCGCCAAGGTCACATAACTGTCGTCATAACAACCATTAATAGAAATACTAATGGAGATCGTCACTTACCCCGGCCTACACTCTCCATTCCAACGTCTCCAATAAAAAAAGTTGACATGTCACCAGGGCAGAGGTGTAGGTATTGTCAATTTATATGATGCATGCCCACACCCACCAGCAAGCAGTGTGTTGGTTTAATACATTGATGTATTCATTAATATTAGATCAAATTGTAACGCCATTGTATACACTCATATTTTTTACAGCTTATGTAGGTCTCTGGTACATAATTTCGTATTGCAAGGGGAGTTGTACTCATTTACAGTCATTGGTCATACTAGGCCTTCTTGTCAAATGACACAGATACAGTGTCCTCTCGTTTTTTGTTGGTTCAGTTGGCCTGTGCGTGGTGTTGATGGTGTTAAATTGGAGCATTTTAGTAGGCTATTGTCTATTAAGTATTTAAATTCCCCTAGACTGTTACAATGTTTTCTGACAATTCTTAAATCAATGGTTATTGGTTTACTCCCATCCATCTTATTCTAGCAGTTTGGCAATGCCAACCCACATATTTATTTACAACATGGTTCGAGCAGGTAAAAAAGACACCTCACTCTCCCAAAACCAGGAGTTTGCAAATTAGTACTGTGTCAGAATAAGACAGATTAACAACAAAATGATGTACCTTAATGTCCGGAAGGTCTTTACTCAACACGTTTCACTTTCGGTAATTTAGCTGTCAGGTAAAACAAAAATAAACCCTTCGGTTTGCGTGTCCAACACTTCTCTCGTGCTCTGTACGGACTATTCTATTCTCACATCAGATAAGCATGGCCTTATTTCTATTACAGCATATTGGATGAGTGTCATTCATATTCCATTCACACAGCTGAAACATTGATAGGTTTAGGCTATTACATGATATTCAAATGCCCCCTGTACCCATCACGAGGTTGCTACAACCTACCGTAGCCTATGAATGAAAGTTTACAACATACAGTACCAGTCAAAAGTTTCGACACACCTACTCATTCAATAGTTTTTCTTTATTTTGACTATGTTCTACATTGTAGAATAATAGTGAAGATGTCAAAACTATGAAATAACATATATGGAATCATGTAGTAACCAAAAAAATGTTAAACATATATAAATATATTTATATTTGAGATTCTTTAAAGTAGCCACCCTTTGCCTTGATGACAGCTTTGCACGCTCTTGGCATTCTCTCAACCAGCGTCACCTGGAATGCTTTTCCTTCACTCTGCAGTCCAACTCATCCCAAACCATCTCAATTGAATTCATGTACTTTTTTCGACAAAATATCATGATTATTAGAAAGCAAATTACAGACACCTCATTGAATCTGCGTATTTCTCCAAAACTCAGTTGTCCATGAGTCTGCACAGAACTGCCAGGACCTAAGATCATTGGAGAAAGTTTTCTAATCCTGTTTTTCTCGAAACAGACAAGAAAATAGTAATGGCATCTAAAGCGTCCAGCTGCCTACTAAACTCTATTCCAACTAAACTACTGAAAGAGCTACTTCCTGTGCTTGGCCCTCCTATGTTGAACATAATAAACGTCTCCCTATCCTCTGGATGTGTACCAAAATCACTAAAAGTGGCAGTAATAAAGCCTCTCTTGAAAAATCCAAACATTGACCCCAAATTTGTTTGAAACTATCGGCCTATATCAAATCTCCCATTCCTCTCAATAAAAAAAGCTGTTGCCTGGCAACTAACTGCCTTCCTGAAGACAAATAATTTATACGAAATGCTCCAGTCTGATTTTAGACCCCATCATAGTTCTTAGACTGCACTCGTGAAGGTGGTAAAAGACCTTTTGATGACGTCAGACCAAGTCTCTGCATCTGTCCTCGTGCTTCTTGACCTTGTGGCCGCCTTTGACACCATCGATCACCACATTCTTTTGGAGAGATTGGAAACCCTAATTGGTCTACACGGACAAGTTGTTGCCTGGTTTAGATCTTATATGTCGGAAAGATATCAGTTTGTCTCTATGGATGGTTTGTCCTCAAATCAATTGTAAGTTTCGGTGTTCCTCAAGTTTCCGTTTTAGGACCACTATTGTTTTTACTATATATTCTACCTCTTGGGGATGTCGTTCTGAAACACAATGTCTACTTTCACTGCTATGTGGACGACACACAGCTGTACATTTCAATGAAACATGGTGAAGACCCAAAATTGTATACCCTGGAAGCCTGTGTTTCAGACATAAGGACGTATTTTTCTTTTAAACTCAGACAAAAAAGAAATGCTAGTTCTAGGTTCCAAGAAACAAAGAGATCTGCTGTTGGATGTGACAATTAATCTTGATGGTTGTATAGTCGTCTCAAATAAAACTGTGAAGGACCACGGCGTTACTCTGGACCCTGATCTCTCTTTTGACAAACATACAGTATCAAGAATATTTCAAGGGCTGCTTTTTTCCATCTTTGTAACATTGCAAAAATCAGAAACTTTTTGTCAAAAATTACTCAGTGAAGCTAATCCATGCTTTTGTCACTTCTAGATTAGACTACTGCAATGCTCTACTCTTCGGCTACCCGGATAAACCACTAAAGAAAATACAGTTAGCGCTAAATACGGATGCTAGGATCTTGACTAGAACCAAAACATTTGATCATATTACTCCAGTGCAAGGTTTTGCTGTTAACCTACAATTCGTTACATGGACTTGCTCTTACCTATCTCTCCGATTTGGTCCTGCCGTACATACCTACACGTACGCTACAGTTTAGACACAAGCCTCCTTGTCGTCCCTGGAATTTCTAAGCAAACAGCTGGAGGCAGGGCGTTCTCCTATAGAGCTCAATTTTTATGGAATGGTCAGCCTATCCATGTGAGAGACGTAGACTCGGTCTCTACCTTTAAGTCTTTACTGAAGATTCATATCTTCAATAGGTCCTATGATTGAGTGTAGTCTGGCCCAGGGGTGCGAAAGTGAACAGCAGGACACTGGAGTGATGAACCACGCTTGCTGTCTCATCCTGGCCTTCTCCCATCTCCACTGGGATTTGCTGACCCTATTTGCCTGTGGCTATGGAACTATGGACCTGTTCACCAGACGTGCTATCTTGTCGTGCTGCTGCTCTAGTTTCAAAAGTTCTGCCTGCGGCTATGGAACCCAGACCTGTTCACCGGACATGCTACCTTGTCCCGGACCTGCCGTTTTCTACCCTCTGCTCAGCTATGAAAAGCCAACTGACATTTGCTCCTGAGGTGCTAACCTGTTGCACCCTCTAGAACCATTGTGATTAATATTTGATCCTGCTGATCATCTATGAACGTTTGAAGAACGATCTGGCCGTAATGGCCAATCTTCATAGGTTGCTGCATTTCAAGGGAGTTTTTCCTAGCCACCATGCTTCTACATCTGCATTGCATGCTGTTTGGGGTTTTAGGCTGGGTTTATGTATAAGCACTGATGTAGAAATGGCACTGATAGGCTCTGATTCAAAGTGGGTAATTGTGGTATGTTACTGTACACTCTGGCTGTTAAACACACACACACACACACACACACACACACACACACACACACACACACATACACAGACACACACACATGCATATACTTACCTAATGCCTTTAGTTGTGTATCTTCACTTCCTGTTAGCGGCTAACTCAGACGATCCCATTGGTCAATGTGGTGTGAAATAGTCCCCAGGAAGTGTTAATAGATTGCTTACAAACAGTGTATTCATGTTGTACACTAGCCAGCTCAAGGTCAAAGAATGGGTCAGGAGTTGATTGATTGATACGCATACTCAACCAACCCGGTCCACTCTCCTAGGCCGGACAAACATGGATGTGATGATTCAGCAGGAATCCTTTCTGGATGAGATGTCATTCAAAGTTAGTTGATTTACAACTCCTGGCTTTGGCTGGCACTCTGTTGGCTGGTGTAAACCCTAATTCATAAATCCCTTATATAGACATAATAAAATAACTAGAGAAGAGAGAGAGAGGGAGATAAAGATTCAACACAAAAACAAAATAAAATCTATTGATTTTAAATATTGTATCCAATATGCAGGACTGTGTGACTTGTGCTCGGCTTTTCTTACACATTGCTTATACCACATTCTAAGGCTGTTCTTCGCCATCTGTTTCTTTCCAGCGAATGCACAGTAATCTCCAGTGGGGGAGTGTTCCCTTTGTGTTGTGAATCCATGGACTGAATGGCTGACACCTGGTTGTGGAAAGGGATAAGGAGCTGAGGTAGAGCTAAAATAAAAAAACTATGTGCAAGAGAACAGGCATGTATAGTCTTACCTTGTACTTATTCTAATATCATAAGCATGTTGTGGGTATTGTCTACTCTATATTCGCCAAAGGTTGCTAGTCATTATGAGTGATGATTGAGGTCAATACTCCAAAGATTTGACCAGTATTCCCTTTCCCAACAGAACATTAGGCTTACCCCCGTCTAAATGATGGCAAGGAGAAGTACTGCTTCATATGAAACTGTAGCTTAAATCAAACAAAGTCTATTGGTTGCGTACACAGTTTAGTAGGTGTTATAGCGGGGGCAATGCTTATGTTACTAGCTGCTGACAACGCAGTAACATGTCAAACAATAAAAATGTAAGGGGAATTGTTGTTTTATATGCAAGAACGGCATCCAGGAGACAGCTCTGACAATAGAGTGTCGTCTATTTATTTGCTCAAAGCAGACATGATCAACATACTGTAGCATACCAATAATCAGATACAGTGGTTGGTTAGATACAGATACATCTCCAGCATTATACTGTATTACATAATCAACCAGATTTATCGACAACATGTCATCCAATGATCACTTTTATCATGTTCAGCGCATTTCAAATCTAACGAAGACAGTTTCATTGCACGTTACAATACATTGCCTTTATTCAGCGGTTCTAAAGACAGAATCAATGTGTATCTGAGGTTTGGTAGAGAGAGTTTCACCTGAAAGTTGGCCTCTTTTTCCTCCTCTCCATCTTCCTTCAGTTCCTTGTTTCCACTTCTGTGCTTGCATTCAGAGCCTGTTTCATCTCAGCACACAGCAGGTGAAATACTCTTACGGAGTTTGACGTTCAAACACCTGCCAACTATTGTGCAGCTTTGTTTTTGTAATGCCATACACTGGTGTGCATTGTATTCCCTTTCCTAGCAGGTGTGTGAGTATTGGTTTGTGTGTGGAGGCAAGGGAGGGTGTGTGTGTTGGTGAAGAAGAGTGTGTGTGAGTGTTCACTCTTGTGTATTAGTGGTTGTGGCTCGTGTCTTGCAGAGAAAGGCTCCTGTAATGTCTTTCCACACACGTTCTTGGCATAACTATCAAACACAATAACGAGCAGTATGTCTGCCTTACAGTGCTTCAATACATATTTATTCCTAAGGAATTCATTAGAATATCATAAAACAGTTTTGGGGGTGACAAGGCATTGTTTTAACACTCTCATGTTAAACACTCTCCTAAGATCATGCTAATGAGAGAAACCTTTGGCTAATAGTTGTTTTCCACATTAATATTCATGTTTGGAAAATCCACCAGTCGTGGTAGCTAAGTTCTTCCTGCTGACAGCTCAAAAGTGTAAGACATCACACTGATCAGAGAGTGCATTTGATTCTGAGTGGGATTATTATTGAACCAATAAACACAACTGTTTAAAACTGAAAACGTTCTTAGTTAACATTCATAACATTGGTGCGAACACCGGGGAGCACATCTGCGTGACAGCCCGCGCTGGTCTTTTGGTCCGCGCTGGTCTTTTGGCGCAGAGCGGCCTGCTGGAGGTGACAATGGGCGGCTTCCCAGGTCTCCTCCGCGCATCTGAACCAGTCGTCCACCGCAGGAGCCTCGGTCTGACTCTGATGCCACGGTGCCAGAACCGGCTGGTACCCTAATACACACTGAAAGAGGAAGAGGTTAGTGGAGGAGTGGCGGAGCGAATTCTGTGCCATCTCTGCCCAGGGCACGAACGCCGCCCACTCCCCCGGACGGTCCTGGCAATAGGACAGCAGAAACCTGCCCACATCCTGGTTCACTTTCTCCACCTGCCCATTACTCTCGGGGTGGAAACCTGAGGTGAGGCTGATCAAGACCCCCAAACGTTCCATGAACGCCCTCCAGACTCTCGAAGTGAACTGTGGACCTCGATCAGACACTATATTCTCAGGCACCCCGTAGTGCTGGAAGACGTGTGTAAACAGGTCCTCCGCAGTTTGTAGGGCCGTAGGGAGACCGGGCAGAGGGAGGAGACGACAGGACTTAGAGAAACGATCCACCAGGATCGTGGTGTTTCCCTGTGAGAGAGGAAGATCCGTTAGAAAATCCACCGACAGGTGTGACCAAGGCTGTTGTGGAACAGGTAAGGGGTGTAGCTTACCTCTGGGCAGGTGTCTAGGAGCCTTACACTGAGCGCACACCAAGCAGGAGGAAACATAAACGCTCACGTCCCGAGCCAAGGTGGCCCACCAGTACTTCCCAGTCAGACAGCGCACCGTCCGACCGATCCCTGGATGACCAGAGGAGGGTGATGTGTGGGCCCAATAGATCAACTGGTCACGGACAGCAGACGGAACGTACTGACTCCCGACGGGACACTGGAGGGGAGCGGGCTCTGTGCGCAACGCCTCCTCAACGTCCGATTCCAGCTCCCACACGACCGGCGCTACCAGGCAGGAGGCCGGGAGAATGGGAGTCTGATCCATGGGCCGCTCCTCTCTGTCATACAGCCGGGACAGTGCATCTGCCTTCACATTCTGGGAACCTGGTCTGGACTTTCCACCGTGGTAGCAGCAACGGAAACCCCGTTGGTAGCCCTCTGTTGCCAGGAAATGGTGGGGTTATGACGAGCCAACCAGGGAAGGCCCAGTACCACGGGAAACGCAGGAGAGTCGATGAGAAAGAGACTGATTCTCTCCTTGTGAGCCCCCTGCGTCTCCATGGCCAGGGAGATAGTGGCTTCCCTGATTAGCCCAGATCCTAATGGTCGACTATCCAGAGCGTGAACCGGGAAAGGTCTACAGAAATAATGGGGATCCCTAAACTAAGAGCTGACGCTCTGTCGATAAAATTCCCAGCTGCGCCTGAATCGACGAGCGCCTTATGCTGGGAATGAGGGGAGAACTCAGGGAAACAAACAAGTACAAACAGGTGGACAACAGAGGACTCTGGATGAGAGTGGTGCAGACTCATCTGGGGTGACGTCAGAGTGCCCTGCCTGCTGCCTCGACTCCCAGAGGGACCAACCCGGGCACCGACCGGCAGTGTGCCCTCTGCGGCCACAGATGGTGCACGTGAAGGCCCCTCCTCCAGCCTCCCTATGCGCAGCCTCTCCCAACTCCATGGGCACCGGAGCGGGAGTGCTGGGAGATGGAACCGACAGCTCCCCCTCAGGACGTCCACGGATGACCAGCAGGTTATCCAACCGGATGGACAGATCCACCAGTTGGTCAAAGGTGATGGTGGCATCCCTGCAGGCCAAATCCTGTCGGACGTCCTCACGCAGGCTGCATCGATAGTGGTCGATGAGGGCCCGTCATTCCATCCTGATCCGGCGCTGCCTCAAATGGAAGAGTCGTTCCCCCGCCGCTCTACCTTCGGGCGGATGGTCAAAGGCGGGTGAACTCCTCAAAGTGGTCCAACGGCGCTTCTTCCTCCCTCCACATGGTGTTTGCCCACTCCAGAGCTCTCCCCGAGAGGCATGAGGCGAGGGCGGATACTGTCTCCCTTCCTGAGGGAGCTGGGTGAACGGTGGCCAGGTATAGGTCCAGTTGTAAAAGGAACCCCTGGCACTGTGCGGCCGTCCCATCATACTCCCTGGGAAAGGAGAGACGCATCCCACTGCAGCTGGATCCGGACGGGATGGGTAGAGGTAACCCCGGTTTCGCTGGTCGAGGCGCTGGAGAGACTTCCTATCTCTCCCAGCAGTCCAAGGTCTGGACAACGCGATCCATCATGGCACCAAGATGATGTAGCATTGCCTCGTGTTCCCCGACGCGCTCCTCGACTCCTCTGACCTTGGTCCTGCTGACTCCATGCTGACTCCAACAATACACACGTAACAAACAATCTTACACAAATACATGATGGGGAAGAGAGGAATAAATACATGTAGATTGATTGGGGAATGAAAACCAGGTGTGCAGGGAACAAGACAAAACAAATGGATACATGAAAAATGGAGCGGCGATGGCTAGAAAGCCGGTGACGTCGACCGCCGAACGCCGCCCAAACAAGGAGAGGAGCCTATTACCTATTTACTAGGTAAATACGCAGTAACAATTTAGTCTTAAACCTACTTACTAGGAACCAAGCAAGTACTACATACATATTTAGTAATTATATAGATAAGTACAAGTAAGTAACAGCTATTACTATGTAAATACGTAGTCACGCCTCAGCCTTGAAGTATCCCCACTTGCGCCAGCGAATTGCTAGCTTTTCGCGTGGCACGACTGTTAATACGCTTCGGCAGGGCGGTCACGTGTGCTAGCAAAGAAGATATCCTGGGTTCGAGCCTCATCATCTGAGGAGGAATTGGTAATCATTAAGCAATCAGCGTGACGTCCATTACACATCTATGGTCATTTATAATGTATAACACATATTACCAAATCCCTTTAAGACATCCTCTTGTGTTGATATTCTCCCGTTGTTTCTATGTACTTTACATTTAGATAACATGTATGTTCACAGTAACAGGGCTGTAAAATAAAGTTGTATCTGCTTCCACGTAGATACAATGTAGTTACTTGTGAGGTACCATTGCATTGGTCTACTCCATCCAGTGAAGACAACTGCAAATCCGTCTGTGATCTTAAAATGTTGTTCCATGGTACCACTGTCACACTGACAGGGTAGGTAGGAGGTAAGAGGGCTGTAAAATTAAGCCAGGGATAATACCATATTGATACCATATACTTGCAGGCCAATTACCCCTCTTTCTGATTTACTCTAAATATTGCGTAGACATAAATTTACCAAGTAATATTCCTGTAGTTGCTGGGTATGTATGTAGTAACACGCCTGTAAAATGAAGTGGTGTATGTTTCCAGGAAGATAAAAAGTAGGTATAAAGTGCATTCGGAAAGTATTCAGACCCCTTGACTGTTCCACATTTTGTTACGTGACAGCCATATTCTAAAATTGATTAAATATTATTTTTTTCAGCAATCTACACACAATACCCAATAATGACAAAGCGAAAATAGATTTCAAGATTTTTTTGCAAATGTATTAAAAATGTAAAATAGAAATACCTTATTTGCGTAAGTATTCAGACCCTTTGCTATGAGACTTGAAATTGAGCTCAGGTGGATCCTGTTTTCATTGATCATCGCTTGAGATATTTCTACAACTTGATTGGAGTGCACCTGTGGTAAATTAAATTAATTGGACATGATTTGGAAAGGCACACACCTGTCTATATAATGTCGCACAGTTGACAGTGCATGTAAGAGCAAAAACCAAGCCATGAGGTTGAAGGAATTGTCCGTAGAGCTCCGAGACAGGATTGTGTTGAAGCACACATCTGGGGAAGGGAACCAAAACATTTCTGTAGCATTGAAGGTCCCCAAGAACACAGTGGCCTCCATCATTGAAGAAGTTTGGAACCACCAAGACGCTTCCTAGAGCTGGCCGGCCGGCCAAACTGAGCGATCAAGGGCCTTGGTAAGGGAGGTCACCAAGAACACGATGGTCACTCTGACAGAGCTCTAGAGTTCCTCTGTGGAGTTGGGAGAACCTTCCAGTTGGACAACCATCTCTGCAGCACTCCACCAATAAGACCTTTATCGTATAGTGGCCAGACTGAAGCCACTCCTCAGTAAAAGGCACATGACAGCCCGCTTGGAGTTTGTCAAAAGGCACCTAAAGACTCTCAGACTATGAGAAACAAGATTCTCTGGTCTAATGAAACCAAGATTGAACTTTTTGGCCTGAATGCCAAGCGTCACGTCTGGAGGAAACCTGGCACCATCCCTACGGTGAAGCATGGTGGTGGCAGCTCTATGATGTGGGGATGTTTTTCAGCGGCAGTGATTGGGAGACTAGTCAGGATCAAGGCAAAGATGAACACAGCAAAGTACAGAGAGATCTTTGATGAAAACCTGTTCCAGAGCACTCAGGGGTACGGTTCACCTTCCAACAGGACAACGACCCTAAGCACACAGCCAAGACAATGCTGAAGTGGCTTCGAGGCAAGTCTCTGAAGTCTCTGAGAGCCCGGACTTGAACACAATCGAAAATCTCTGGAGAGACCTGAAAATATCTGTGGTGCAACGCTCCCCATCCAACCTGACAGAGCTTGAGAGGATCTGCAGAGAAGAATGGGAGAAACTCCCCAAATACAGGTGTGCCAAGCTTGTAGCGTTATACCCAAGAAGTCTCAATCCTATAATCCCTGACAAAGTTGCTTCAACAAAGTACTGAGTAAAGGGTCTGAAGACTTATGTAAATGTGATATTTTATTTTTTTTTTAATTATAAATTAGCACAAATTTCTAAAAAACGTTTTTTTGCTTTGTCATTATGTGGTATTGCGTGTCGATCGTTGAGGGAAAAAAAGCTAATTTAGAATAAGGCTGTAACAAAATCTGGAAAAAGTCAAGGGGTCTGAATACTTTCCGAATACACTGTCTATTATTGCACTGGAGTAAACTTGAATGTAACTGGTATTTACGTAAAATTAGCAACAGCATTTTACAGCAATCTTACCTTGTATCCACCCTGTAAATAGTAATTCACAGCCCGACTGCGCACCTCCCCAAAATTCCCAACCAACGCGGCTCCGTGTACGCGTCCATTATTAATTTGTGTTGACAGTAGGAGAAATTGCTTGAGCTCCGCTGAGAATTAGAAAGTATGAAAGCCTACAGTGGAATATTCTAAACTGAACAAATATATAAATGCAACATTCAACAATTTCAATGATTTTACTGAGTTACAGTTCCTATAAGGAAATTAGTCAATTTAATAAATTCATGAGGCCCTATTCTATGGATTTTACTGGAACACGCTGACGTACAAGTCGATCCAGAGCAGCCCAAACATGCCCAATGGGTGACATGTCTGGTGACTATGCAGGAAGAACGGGGACATTTTCAGCTTCCAGGAACTCTGTACAGATCCTCGTAACATGGGTCCGTGAATTATCATGCTGAAACATGAGGTGATGGCGGCGAATGACCCCACAATAGGCCTCAGGATCTCATCACGGTATCTTTGTGCATTAAAATTTCCATCGATAAGATGCTATTGTGTTCATTGTCTGTAGCTTATGCCTGCCCATGCCATAACCCCACCGCCACTATAGGGCACTCTGTTCACAGAGTTGAGCAAACCGCTCACCCACACGACGCCAAACACGTGGTCTGCGGTTGTGAGGCCAGTTGGACATACTGCCAAATTCTCTAAAACAACGTTGGAGGTGGCTTATGGTAGAGAAATTAACATTTGATTCTCTGGCAACAGCTCTGGTGCACATTCCTGCAGTCAGCATGCCAATTGCCCGCTCCCTAAAAACTTGAGACATCTGTGGCATTGTGTGACATAACTGCACATTTTAGAGTGGCCTTTAATTGCCCCCAGCACAAGGTGCACCTGATATTGTCACGCCCTGGCCTTAGTATTCTTTGTTTTCTTTATTATTTTAGTTAGGTCAGGGTGTGACATGGGGAATGTTTGTGTTTTGTTGTTTTTGGGTGATTCTATGGTAAAGGTTTTGTTGGGTGTAGTATATGGGTTGGTGTTGAGTACATGTGTCTAGCGTTGTCTATGTATGTTTAGTTGTCTAGGAGAGTCTATGGTTACCTGAATGAGTTCCCAATTAGAGACAGCTGATTTCGGTTGTCTCTGATTGGGAGCCTTATTTAGGGTAGCCATAGGCTTTCATTTGTTGTGAGTAGTTGTCTATGTGATACGTTTGTAGCCAGTGTGTGCACATCGTTGTTTAGCTTCACGATCGTTTTCTTGTTTTGTTTAGTGTTTAAGTGTTTTTTGTTTCGTTTGCCTTCTTCGTTAATAAAAAGGAGATGGCTTATTTTCCTAAAGCTGCGTTTTGGTCCGTCAATCCTCCACACGATCGTGACAGATATGCCACACCTGTCAGGTGGATGGATTATCTTGGCAAAGGAGAAATGCTCACCAACAGGGATGTAAACAAATGTGTGCACATCATTTGAGAGAAATTAGCTTTTTATGTGTATGAAACATTTCTGGGGTCTTTTGTTTCAGCTCATGAAACATGGAACCAACACTTTACATGTTGCGTTTATATTTTTGCTCAGTGTAGAACAGTGCTGTGCGTACGTGTACACGTTTTGGACTCTTATACGTGCTTAAGTGTGAAGGTGGTACCATGTAACAACAGGATAAGAAAATGGATAGGATAAGATAACGGATTGCTGTTGTCTTCATGGGATGGAGTCGTCCAATGCAGTGGTACCTCACAAGTCACAACACTGTATCTATGTGGAAACAGACACCACTTCATTTTACAGCCCTGTTACTGCGGACATACATGTTAACTAAAGGTCAAGTACATAGAAACAACGGGAGAATATCAACACAAGAGGATGACTTAAAGGGATTTTTGGGGTCATTATGTGGTAATACATTATAAAATACCATGTATGTTCATGGGTGTTTCTTAAGTATTACATGGTAATAAGCTGGTCCGTACTTACCTTTGGGACTAACATTTGTTATTATACATTAAACCAAATTGTTACTATGTAGTTTGTTTTGAGTTGCTATGTATTTACCTAGTAAATACATAGTAATTAACAGGCTGTAAAATGAAAGGTTACCACAACATTCATAAAAAGTCCATCTTAATGGAAAACAATGGCACAGGTGTCATGCAAATGCTAGTAATCAGAAATTCAAATGATCACGTGTTGGCAGACATTTTATTTTTAACTCTCTACAGTAGTGATAGTCCTTTTGGGGTGAAAAATGCCTAACCGTTAGCAGCCCTATAGCATATCATTTGAAGGTAATTTACTGTCCTCCCATATGAATGTGTTGACTATTTGCATTGGGTTACACTGTACTGTAATATACATCCCCCATAGAGATGTTCCACTATTCACCATGACTGCTTGGCAGTTAGAGAGTTAGTGTGTGATCCAGCATCCCACGCCTCACCTCCCACCATGCTTTGATCCAACAAGAAAAGGGGTTCAAATGGAAGAAGACAGCAGTTGTGTTGAAAACTGTGTGATAGAAATACACACCATACAGCTGTAGCTATACTGTTAACTGGTGCTTCCTGTGATTTGATGTCATCAAATGCTTCCACCTGTTTGTCTGACTGTTTTTAATGGTAATGTCTTTGAAGAAATCGTTAATAACATTTTACAATCCACATATGTCAACTTCCATAGCCAAGAGAGGAAAGGACATATGTAATGTGTCATTTTTTGTGCCTTGCTTAGTAGGTTTCCTGCTTGCGTTGACATTGAGGGGTACTGAATGTTGTCTTGTGGCAAAAACATGTAGTCATCCCACATTCTTCGTGGTTGGATTAAGGTTTGAACATGAATAAATGTCAGGCTTGAAATTCAGTCTCCTGTTTATTTCAGCGTTCTAACTGTTGGTTTAAAATGCCGTCTGGCACCTCTGCCTTTGTATCTGCAAACAGACATCCAATACTAACAGGATTCGAGGAAGCCTCAAACCATGATGAAATAACGGCATAAGTCACTGCAATCATGTAACTTAAGGCTTTGCTTAAAATAATTGAACCTATTCATCAATAGACATACCAGGTTTGAATCCCCAACTGACTAGGTGAAAAATCTGTTGATGTGCCCTTGAGCAAGGCACTTTACCCTAATTCCTTCTGTAAGTTGCTCTGGTTAAGAGCATTTGCTAAATTACATAAATGTAAAACATGAAGCTGACACACTGGCTTTATAAGGTGGATAATTTTGGAGCACCTGATCAGTTTACCAAGCCACCTCTAAGCAACTTCAGACGAAAGCAAATCCCCCGCAAAATGAAACAAGATAAATGATTGCCCTGAAGAGCCTGCCTTAGATCTCGCAGGTCCAGTTTGAGCTCTCCACACCTCTTGAACGTGATCCAAAATAGTCTGCAGTTTTTACAGAGAGGTCACTGGCTGAAGGCAGCCTATCGATTGATTTGAATGAACATCAAAACTTGTACCCAAGATATGTGTCTGTCCTTTACATTATAGGGAATTTGATTGTCAAGACGAGGGTCCTAAGTTGGAGTGCAAAATCTTTTAAACTAACCAATGACCTTGTCATGGGCCATACATATACTGGTGGTTCACTCACAATGAAAGGCATCAACGTCACAGTTGACACACTTAAATGAAATTCGAAGGCCAACTTTAGTTGCTCAACCTCTGGCACCTGTATATCCTTCAATATGTCCCAGTACAGAAAGGTCTGTCTATCATCTCTGGTATAAAAACAGCTTTGGGTCAGATTGACTCGGCAGGGATCCTCTCTTTCACCTTTTATCTCCACGTGGGGGACCGGAGCGCTGTCAGAAAGCATCGGGATTAAACACTCTCTGTCTGCTTGCCTGTGCCTCTACCGCTGTGGCCAACTGAGGGAAGGAGAGGATTAGAAGAGACTTGTGTGGGTAGTCTGGAAGGATGGAAGGAGTAGATGAAAGGGCCAGGTCCACCACTACACCTTTGATTCATCTCGCGGCTGTTTGGACCGCTGGTTGAAGGGATTTACAGACTCAAAGGGGGAATAGAACAAGGTGTTGGACAGCTTTCACCAGCCACCTCTAAACAGGATTTGAAAGACCCCGTTTTAGCTGACTATTAGGTTGCCTGTAGCTTTGCAACGGTCAATCTCAGACTCCTCCCACTCCTTATAGGAGTTGTCTCCTCTGCCTGGAGAAGATCAGCCCTGGTTCCTGCTGTAGAGTTAAGAGACTAACCCCATCTGACTTTAAGCCTATGTGACAACGTGTTCTCAGTCTTACTCCTTGTCCCTGGATCTGGTCTAAAACTACACTACTCAGGGTCTGGTGTCCATGGCCTCAGGAGGTAGAGTGTAAAAAAGTCACAACAACGTGACATACCAAGGTGTTAGTCTGTACTGAAAGAGTGGCTAGCCCCCTTCTGAACTCCTGCCAGAAAACAGGAGACCCAGGGCCCTCTGGCGTCCCACTGTCTTGACCAACCTCGCCATTCAGTTGGATCACAGTTCTCCCCAGGCGGATGATTGGCTACAAAAGCCTCAGAAAGGTCATCAGAAGTGTGGAGAAAGTGGCATCAGTAGCACCATCAGAGGCATTGTGGATGAACCCTCTCTGACCTTAACACTGATGCCAGCCAGGAGGGCACATGGGGGGCATGGGGGACACATTTACCCAGCAGGTGGCAGATGGTAAGGGGTGGCATAGACACAATCCTTCTCAATCTGCTGGAGCACCATCCAGGCCAAAGAGCGATGGAGGTGTCACAGAGAGGGAGTTGGGTTCACCACCATCAAGCTGTTAGTTTAGCCCTCTGACCCTTTTCACGTTGCATCGCTACTGTTCTGTTTTGTTTTCTATAGGAACTCAAGGATTCAGTGCTTGTCACTCAATTCAATTAGTCATATGTGACTTAGAGGCACCAGCTGTGAGGAGCATTACATTATATTCTCATATAGCATTGGCTAGCATTGGTTGAGTTCAATCACTGATACTGGAAGCCAGTATGAAGTGTACAATACATTACACAATAAATGTTCTCTGTAATCCAATAGGTCCTGGCAAGAACATGTTTTACATAAAGACATTCTGTAGGATTAGCAAAGACAATAATTTCCCAAACCATGACCAAGCCAATACATAGGCTTCAAATAAAACAATCTGTTCTGCCAACCGAACGCTATCCAAAAGCTCTCACTTGCAGAGTGCAGAAGTGTTTCTGTGATGTAAAAAAACTGCAGAAGAAAGTACTCTTTCTTTGATCTCTGAGATGGGCCCGGTTTGCCAAGCCATTTGTTAAACAGAAAGATTCACTGCTATGTGTGTCAATGTGTCAGTTTAGTGCACACAAATCTGGCAACTGTTGATTTAGAATTCCTGCGAGCGTGTCAATCTTTTTCGAAATAAAACAAAGCACTCTGGGAGAGCATTGCTCTGGCTGTTTATTTCCATGCTTCCCGTCAGAAGGCAACGAGTTGCAGCGTGTTATATACCACCAAAATATCTGCTGGCCATGCAGGCAGTTTACAAAGATATACAAGTTATTTCCAAAGAATATGCTCAAATATTTATGCATTGTGGGAAAGCAATAAACATAACAGCAATACACGTTGACTATCAAACACCCCTTTTATATCTAAGAAAATAGAAAAAGGATGTTCTGCTTCTTACACTGGTCAGGCTGCTGAGGAGCACAAAGCCACAGGGCTGGACATATTCAGGTTGAAGTGTGTAGCGAAACGGAACATCTCTGTAAAACGCCTCCAAAAAGACCAAGCTGAAAAAGCATAAAGCAAGCTGAAGGTGTCTGTGACCATGTCACAAAGCTTTGGGTTGTCAGCTCTGGAATAAGACAGTGAAAATACTTCAGACCTCTCAGGCTGATGAAGCATTTCTACTCTCCGAAGCACCCCATTTCTCTCAGAGCTCTCATTCCAACAGATCGGTGGCCCCGACTCACTTAAACACACACACACGTTCTTTAACACACACACACCACTAAAATGATACCCAGTAGCTACTTAGTGACGTGTGAACACTACCCAAGTGTTCTTTAAAAAGATACAATTAAAAACGATTTTGCTGCCGGTGTGCTGCTATATCAATGCAAATGAAAATGCCCTGCCGGACTAATTATTGCAGAATAATTAAAGATACGGAGAGTTGGAGAGAGAGAGATGGAGATGGAGAGGGAGAGGGAGAGAGGAGACCAGATGATGGAGTAAACAAGGGTATGTGTGCAGCCTCCAGGAGATGATTATGTTCCAAAAGGTCAGGGCTTACACACAAACCAATCAGAGGAGAGAGAGAGAGAAAGAGAGAGAGAGAAAGAGGGGGGTGGCATGCCTAAGTACTCTGGTCCCCCATTGCTTTACCCTTGGCCAGATCTGAACCTCAGTTTGCAGATCTGCCGTGGCATTAGTGTGGTGGCCATCGCCATTGAATTCCTTATCGTGTACTGCTTGTTTTTCTGCTCTGTAGATTGGAAGACATCCCAAATAATTGTTTGTATTTATGAGATTTAAAAAATTATAAATGGAACATTGAGAAGAATAAAGGAACTATTCCAACGCCAGCCCAGCTTTACTGCTTTTTTAGCTATCTGAATAACACTTTAAACCCGACTTGGATTGTGGCAGAACCAAGATCATGTATCGACCAGCCCAACTATCACAGTCACAGGAGGCTGGTGAGAGGAGGACGGCTCATAGTAATGGCTGGAATGGAGTGAATGGAATGGTATCGAACACATGGAAACCATGTGTTTGATGTGTTTGATACCATTCCATTTATTCTGTTTCAGCCATTACTATGAGCCTGTCCTTCCCAATTAAGGTGACACCAGCCGCCTGTGATCTCAGTGCAGTCCAACTGATCATCCACTTTATGTAGGAATCCAATAGCCTTTTCACACTCCTGTGCCAAACCGAGCTGAGCCAAGCCGAACTGTACTGGGCTGGCCTGGTTGCACGTCCACCATAGCTGCTGAAACCGGAATGGACAATGTGAAAATAAAATATCCAAGCCAACACAGTACGGTTCAGTCAAGACCTTTAGTGTGAACCAGGCACATGGCTTGTGTTGTGTAGACTATAAAGTAGAGATAGATATCCAATACTATAGCAGATCATCTCTGGCCTCCTCACCCGCTGGTTGGAGAGAGATGACGAGCTCATTTAGGGGCCGCAGAACTGCAGAGTACCACTGGCACGGAGCTGTCAGTGTGGTAGCAGTGGTGCGTGAAGCTCATCTAACTGTGGATCTCTGCAGCCGGCGTGCCTCGCTCAGTATTGTAGCTTCTGTTAGAGCGCTCTTCAACAAAGAGGCAAAGGTTTTCAGACATGGCAGAATCTTTAAGGGAAATAGAGACCTTGTGGTGTGATGGTGGTGGGGCTTACAGCAGGTTTAGGTTGAGGTTTACGAGAGAATCAGAGTTAGGTGTAAATTCAGGTCATAATCTTAGAAAGTCGGAAATGGAGAGCATGTAGATTGATGGTGTGTTTTAGTTTAGGGTTGGGTTTAGGCTGGGGTTAGGTTTAGGGGAGGAGCGGAGTTAGGTTTGGATTAAGGGTGGCAAGCTATGGATGAGTGTTGCTGCAGTCATAGCTCATTCACTGATTCATAATAAAAATTCACACAGGCACAAAAAAAACGAATTGAGTTTGGAGAATAGAGAATATAGATGTCAATCAATTTCAGTTTGTTGAAGAAAGAAACTAGGTTGAGAGGCAGGAGTATTACATTGTGCTACTGTTGTAATGTTCTACCTACTATCATCACAAAGATAGCAAGCACAGCATTAGAATTCTAGAATATCAGGTACCAGGTTAACACACCCTTGAGTATGAGGTAGATGAGGACAAACAGACAAACACACAGAAGTCATTAAGCTCAGGTCCGGGAAAAAAATTAACATCTGTTCATTTTGGGGGGTACAGTGCATTTGGAAGTATTCAGACCCCTTCACTTTTTCCACATTTTGTTACGTTACAGCCTTATTCTAAAATTGATTTAATAGTTTTTTCTCCTCATCAATCTACACACAAAACCCCATAATGAAAAAGCAAAAGAAAGTAAAAAAAACTGAAATATAACATTTACATAAGTATTCAGACCCTTTACACAGTACTTTGTTAAAGCTCCTTTGAAGCGATTACAGCCTCTAGTCTTCTTGGGTATGACACTACAATCTTGGCACACCTTTACTTGGGTACTTTCTCCCATTGTTCTCTGCAGATCCTCTCAACCCATGTCAGGTTAGATGGGGAGCATCGCTGCACAGCTATTTTCAGGTCTCTCCAGAGATGTTCGATCGAGTCCAGGCTCTGGCTGGGCCACTCAAGGACATTCAGAGACTTGTCCCGAAGCCACTCCTGCATTGTCTTGGCTGTGTGCTTAGGGTCGTTGTCCTGTTGAAATGTGAACCTTTGGCCCAGTCTGCGGTCCTGAGTGCTCTGAAGCAGGTTTTCATCAGGGATCTCTCTGTACTTTGTTCCGTTCATCTTTCCCTCGATCCCTGCTACTGAAAAACAGCATGATACTGCCACCAGCATGCTTCACCGTAGGGATAGTGCAAGGTTTCCTCTAGACGTGACGCTTGACATTTAGGCCAAAGAGTTCAATCTTGGTTTCATTGAACAAGAGAATCTTGTTTCTCATGGTCTGACAGTCTTCATGTGCCATTTGGCAAACTCCAAGAGTGGCTTCTGTCTGGCCACTCAACCATAAAGACCTGATTGGTGGAGTGCTACAGAGAGGGTTGCCCTTCTAGAAGGTTCTCCCATCTCCACAGAGGAACTCTGGAGCACTATCAGAGTGACCATCGGGTTCTTGATCACCTCCCTGACCAAGGCCCTTCTCCCCTGACTGCTCAGTTTGGCTGGGAGGCCAGCTCTAGGAAGAGTCTTGGTGGTTCCAAACTTCTTCCATTTAAGAATGATGGAGGCCATTGTGTTCTAGGGGACTTTCAATGCTGCAGAAATGTTTTGGTACCGGTCCCCAGATCTGTGCCTTGACATAATCTTGTCTCGGAGCTCTACGGACAATTCCTTCGACCTCATGGCTTGGTTTTTGCTCTGAAATGCACTGTCAACTGTGGGACCTTATATAGACAGGTGTGTGCCTTTCCAAATCATGTCCAATCAATTGAATTTACCACAGAGGGACTCCAATCAAGTTGTAGAAACATCTCAAGGATGATCAACGGAAACAGGATGCACCTGATCTCAATTTTCGAGTCTCATAGCAAAGGGTCTCAATACTTATGTAAATAAAGTATTTCTATTTTTAATACATTTGCAAAATATTCAAAAAACTTGTTTTTCGCTTTGTTATTATGGGGTTTTATGTGTAAACTGATGAGGGAAAATAGTATTTAATCAATTGTAGAGTAGGGCTGTAATGTAAGAGAATGTGGGAAAAAATCAAGGGGTCTGAATACTTTCTGAATGCACTGTAAAATACCGTTCACACCATTACCACCAGCCATAGTGTACTACAGGCAGACTGGAGATCATTGCATTGTTTGAACACTTTCAGGTGTTTTCATTCCCTCTCTCCTTTCTTTCTTTGTCCAAAATGGGTCTGAAGAGAAGCAGAGAAACAGCGTGGCGATGTGAAAACAGGGTAATTGTGTCTTGGATGGAATAAGAGAGGCCTGCTGAGTGAAGAGTGGGGGGATGTGGCACTCCCTGCTCAATCCAAGCCATCTCCAAAAACCCTGAGTACAGATTGCCTCTGAAATGGATTTCTTTGACAGACAGCTCTATATCTTTGACGAGTGGATGATCTATCTGGTGTATGATTTAAATGTGGTGTGTTACACTTTGTCATTATCAAAGCCTGTGTGTTAGAAAGTCTCTGTATTCTTCCATTTGCAATGCATTGTTAAAGCTAGCTAGGCATAACTAACCTTTTTAAAATGACAACACATCTTAGTTGACAAATTAGGGTTCTGGTTCTACGACCAATAGTTGATGTGTAAACACACACAAAATACAGCCCAAGTCTTTATCTTTGCCTGGCCACCGCAGAGGGAATCCTGCCTTGCTAATCGAGAGGAATTGTCTATTGATTAAGGGGAGCTTAGTTGTGGAGAGGACATTATTCTCCTGGAGGAGAGAAGAGGACATTCAGAGTCAGACAATTAGAGGGGAATGGAATAATTGAAGAGTAAACATTGAAGTGTCCAGGGATCAGATTGAGACGTACACTCCAAAGGCATTGCAATTAAGATTGAATAAATATCCTCTAATTTGTTTGGTGTTATAGAGATTTTAAAAAATTATGGACATGATTAACATAATAAAATCACATAAGCTGTCACATATTTCAAATTGTTTGTTTATTGTTTGTCATATTGTTTTCGATCCATAGGATTTTACAGATTGTCTGGGGTTTCAACATGTCACAAAAAAATATATAATCAATTAATCAATTAATGAAAATGTCTGATTGGAAAATGATGTTCAAAATGTCATAAACTGAATGAACAGACTGTCAAAAGCATGCCCATTTGAACTGCAAAACACACTGCCTGACTAACAGTGTAGATTCATAAATAGTGCTGCTAAAGTAATGCTCCTTATAAAACAGTTACAAAAAAACAACTTAATTGAGTTAATTGTCTGACTGTCAGCTACGGGGCTCCCCTAGTGGTAGGATCCAATTATGTCAGCATAAATAGATTCATTAGAGGCTAGAGCAGACCTTCTCTTTTTAGTCAAGCCTCAGATGATAGGAACATTAGATGCACAGCAGATTCAAGAGATGTCATTATAGGGACATTTTGAGAGCAACTTCAATTCTTCCATTTATTTAATTTGATAAAATCTAATGCAATCAAAGATAAAACTCTTTGGCCAATTTGATAAGAGTTGGTGAATGATTTGTCGAACGGCCAAAAATTCAACAGCATGATTCAGCAGAAACTGACTGTCACAATAACACTGTAATGCAGACCTCATTGATTTCCACCAGTGTAAGCTAAGAGAGGGACGTTTCCCCACATCATTCAAGCGTAATGACTCTTCTAGATGTGTAAATGGTTTTAGATGAAAACGCATTGGGGAATGATTTTACTGGGCTTGTAGAATTGATCTTCAGAGGGAGGGTCTGCATGGCGCTAGGATGTGGAATAATGACATGTGCCACGACAGTTTCTCTGCATATTGTTGATATTTACTCTGTAATCACAAACAACGAGCACTCTGTCATGGACTTACAGGGTTGTATTGATACACAGCACTGAGGTAGAATTGAAATATTTTTTGTTAAAATTCAGTTGCTCTCACATAGTTTCTCCTTCTCCCAATATATTCTCTTTTACTCTCAATGAGGTATCCACAGGCAACATGGTCATCTTGACATCTCTGGGAAGTAGCTCTTAGGCCAGAAACTGTGTTCCCACAAAATATATATGTATGCAACCTAAATGGTGCGTATTTGTAGGACCAAAGCAAATCTCCATTACTGCACCAGGCAAGGCAGCAGTACAAACACAACTTCTTAAAGTGAAAATGAGCCTGTTTCACCCTGAAGCCTAAATGAATTCATTGTAGAAAATATTAAGTAATCAGACTGATACAGTCGACACAACAGAAAACACAACATTCAGTAGAATGGGTAATCAAATCATATTACAGTTATTACAACAATATGATATAGCCTACTGCGAAAAAACATAATGGGAGAGGTAACTGTAAAAGCGTAATAAGCTTCTACCTCGCTCTCTAGCTCTCTCTGTCTTTCTGTCTTTGCTGCTAGTGTCCATATGGGTTGGGCAGAGCTGAAAGCCCAGTAAAGTAATTTGGCTATGTTAATTTTTCTAGTTGCTTAATAAATGGTCCTGGATATGGAAACGAGGCAGTCATCCTGGCTCTACTTTGGCTCATGCAGCGGAACGTTAGCTCCTTTAGCTCCTCCAAGTCAGTGTCGAGAGGACTCTCCTCAACTACGCGTATTCTTAAGCAATAACAACGTGATCCGTATTATCCACCCAAGAATACCCGTCACCGAAGAGAGTCACAGAGAAGGAGGGGGTAGGAAGAGAAGAGTCATTGGGGACAGTAGCAGGGGAACTCAGAGGTCCTCAATAGTAGTGTGAGCCTGAGTGATGTCATGTTCTCTATGAGTTGAGTGATTGATTGAAGATGGCCTGCTGCCCGGGGATGGGGCAGGTGGGGCCCTCCATGTCAGATGTGTTCTGCAAACAGAAATGAAGACACTGTGCATTTGTGAACTGGTGCTGTGATGGGAGAGATGTGTGTGTTTGTATGTGTGTGTGTATGTGAGTATGCATGTGCACGCACATTTGCGTGTCTGTATGTGTCAGTGTGTGTGTTTGTGTCAGTGTGTGTGTGTGTGTGTGTGTGTGTGTGTGTGTGTGTGTGTGTGTGTGTGTGTGTGTGTGTGTGTGTGTGTGTGTGTGTGTGTGTGTGTGTGTGTGTAGGGAGGGGGAACTAGAAAGTTGATGTCTCGTTAGTGGAGCTCTTACCTGCAGGCACCAATCAGACCTTTCCTCTCCTCCGAATTCCCTTCATTCCATTGCATTCTACTGTGGGCTATCCGCTTTTACTGATGCAAACTCAGGCATAATGAGCGCCCTGAAACAAAAAGAAAATACTAGTTAGATAAACAAACACATGAATAATCAAATAAGTAAATAAACTGCATAAATGAGAGTGCGTTTACTATGGAAACCATGGCCTTGCAAGCCCACCTTCAACATCACGATTACCAGCTTCTTTCATAGTCATAGTGTGCTCTAGCCCCACAACATTCAAGCACACACTCACACACACACATGCACACGCACAAACACACACAGACACACACACTCACGCACAGACACACACACTCACGCAGACACACACGCAGACACACACACACACACACACATGTACACACACAAACAAACGCACACACACACACACGCGCATATTGCACAAAAGACAGTCATAGAGGAAAAATCCATTAGCAGCGGGAGGCAAAATACAGATGGTTTGAAAAAAAGGGAGTAAAAAGCGAAGGCCCTGCATTGAAGGCTGTCAGGAACAGGAACAATGACTGTTATTAGAGCTCTCATTTTCTGTGTGTGTGTGTGTGTGTGTGTGTGTGTGTGTGTGTGTGTGTGTGTGTGTGTGTGTGTGTGTGTGTGTGTGTGTGTGTGTGTGTGTGTGTGTGTGTGTGTGTGTGTGTGTGTGTGTGTGTGTGTGTGTGTGTGTGTGTGTGTGTGTGTGTGTGTGTGTGTGTGTGTGTGTGTGAATGGAACTCACTCAGGCTGTGTCTGCTCCTGTGATTTGACAGTGCACAGCATGTTTTTATGGATTTAATCAAAATGTTCTGTTTTTGACAAGGATCATTACTGTTACTGATCATTACTGAGAGGGTGTTTTTTCCTTGATCAAAGGGATGCATTTTATGGTATTGTTATATGTTTGCCACATTGTATTGGAAAATTGGAGTATGATCATGCACCTTTTGTCTGTTGAAAAAAGAGAGAAAGAGTTGGCAATTTTAACATTTATGATTGAATAAATAATAATATTATATTTAAGTATGTTCTGAAAAAAAATCCTTACCATTATGTGTAAAACTCAACCATAGGACATGGTTGTGGGAGAGTGAACTTAACTGACTAAAACACCATAATAATACTATTGCACATCACCTTACCTGTAATTTTGACCAGTTCATACAAACACACAAAAAATCACTCAACTAATTATTTAAAGTGAAAAGAAATCTGCAGCTTTAAAATTAAAAACATTAAAGATCTTTCCCATTCGGTCATTTGGCAATTGTGCTGTATAAATAAATAAAAATGTCTATTGATCATTAGGTTCTTCTACCTAAGAGCTGCAATAGCTAATCAAACTCAAACACAGTCCTATGCTCCATTGAACACAGAAGCACAGAAACACTGCAAATATAGAAGCCACCTTCCACAGAGACAGCATTAAAAACCTGAGATAGCGACAGATGCCCCATCACACTGTCACACAGGCCATCTTATTCAATTAACCCTGTTTGGTCATCTTGCTCAAACAACCCAAAAGCAAACCTATAAGCGAACTGAGTGGGCTCTCTCTACTCAAGCATCACATTGATTCACAGAATTCACTTAACACTGAAGAAGCTATATTACTAACACAGACCCATACTGCTCTCTGACTTGTCTTACTCCAGTGCAGTGTTCACACTAGGGTTGATAGCTTCCAACCACAGCCTTTCTAGTGAGACAACACAGAGAAACAGAAAGCAGAAAGAGGAGAAGCAGATTTCAGCATCACCTCTGTTCCGCTGCAGCCTCACTAGCTAAGTAGAGGAGAAAAGGCTATAACGACACGCCTAATGCCCAAACGCATATTTCATTTCAGAATGTTTGAAAACCTAGAAGGGTTAGGGTCAGGGTTAAGGGTTATGATCAGTTTAAGATTTTTGCTAATCGATTTAAGCATCAACTGTGTTCTTATAGTCTCTCCCAGCCATCTACATCTCTACCAGGGCATAGCAGAGACATAACGTAGACAGAGAGAAGACAGAGAGAAGGCAGAGAGAAGACAGAGAGAAGACAGAAGACAGAAAGAAGGCAGAGAGAAGACAGAGAGGAGGCAGAATTCCAATACAACAGAACAGACAACCTGGATTACGACTCAGGGACTATTCTTTGATATATTTCTTGGGCATCATATTTTACGTATTAAATGTAACCTTCCTAAAGAACCCAAAGACAGCTAGAGGGATACTAGAAAGAGAGAGATAAAAAAGAAAGAGGTGGAAAATGGAGAGATAATGACAGAGAGGGAAGAAAAAGACGTAAAAGGAGGGCTGTCAATACAGAAATCTCTGTCTTTCTCCAGATCTTTTTAACTGAACCTGTCCGGTGTATGTGACAACCAAACAAAAAAAATAAAACATTTAATCATTCTCATACACGCACACGCACACGCACACACACACACACATACACACACACAGACATGACAGAAGCTCCATGACAGGTTGCTTCACCCGTCAAGCAGTGATTGCCGTTTAATTGCAGAATGAAGAATCCCATGAATATGTTAATGGGGAGCCACCATAGAAATCCACCAAACAGGACCCCGACAATGACAAGATTACACACATAGGCATTATGGATACATCATGCTTCACTCTGACAGAAATATATATAAAAAAAAAAAATCCCCTTAAAAGGATTTATCATAGAATTCCGACAAAGGGAATACAAGGGAAAGTCAGGGGGGAATCTGGCTGAATCCCCCGTCAGCTGAAGTAGGCTTACCGTTTAATTTCTGTTCCTCCTGAGAGAGAGATTCCCTCCCACTGTGCACAAAGCCGAGGAGTCAGTCGTCTGACGTTCGCCTCGCCTGCGAGGAGAAGACTGTGATCGTTAAGGCTGCAGCTGCTGCCGACACTGCCATGCTGTCCCGGTCAATGCTTGATTAATGTGGGTTACTGTGCTAGTGAGAGCAGGGAGCACTGAGGAGAGAGCACAAGGAAATAGTGCTGCTACCGCCGTCGCCGGTGCAGTGAAACAGCCGTTACCCCCCCCCCCCCCCGTATACCTTCACCCACAGCCCCAGAGTACTAAAGACTCGCAGAGTCTTTCAGTCAAACAGTCATAAAGCCAACCGACCAGCCAGCCAGCCAGCCAGTCCTTCCAGTCCTGGAGATGCATTCTTCCAGGGGGTAGAGAATGGAGGCACAGCTCACTCGTTGAGAAAAAAAAAGAAGTAAAAAAGGAAGATAGGAAAGCCACTGATCGGAGCCCGTTGTTGTACTCGCCAAGGCAAACAAACTCACGGGCGGATGGAGAGGGACTGAGAGACTGAAGGAGAGTCAGCGAGAGAGGAGAGCAGGAGAGAGAGCAGGAGAGCAAGAGAGAGAGAGCAATAAAACGTCCAACCATAGGGCTTCTAGGAGCAGAGGACTGTCATTTGTTCTGAGAAGAGAGAGAGAGAGAGAGAGAGAGAGAGAGAGAGAGAGAGAGAGAGAGAGAGAGAGAGAGAGAGAGAGAGAGAGAGGAGGAGTGGAGAAGAGAGTACTTAGATTTGAGCAGCACCGCAGTGAGTGTTGAATCGGTGGCATCTAATGGTGTATTAATTGAGGGAGATCTGACGTGTCCGCCTTGCAGTTTTGCATTGGTGACATCCCATCAGGGAGACCAAGGCGCTCTGGAGACCAGGGCTAATACACAACCCAGGGGAGTGGCTACATGTCCACGGCAGGCACGTACACAGATAGGCCTCTGGGGGTGCCTGAGCACCTGCCTATTTGCCCTCCTATGAGAAACATGCCCTTTCAGATTGGTATTATTTTTTTATTCATATATTTTATTTTGAGCTCCTGTTCAGTAAAGAATTGTCCATCAACAACTACCGTATTCTTTTTTGGACAATTGGACAATTCCCCCTCCTCCACTCCTCTGCCTCCAAGCGAGCGCTGCACAAGCAGAAGCTACCACGTCTAGCGATATTATGAGTAGTGGCTACTGGCTACTTTTTGAGTTGCATGTCATCTCTCCTGGTCAGGGTCAGGGAAGGGTTCAACTGGACTGTTTTTAGTAGGCCTACAAAGCAGATATTAGCAGCAGAACTCTAATCACAGCTAAAGACTAGTTACATTGTTACAGCATAGCTAACAGTTACATCATTTACATTCGCTTTGATCAGCTGATAGCCCTCCCCAATTTCCCCCTTTCTGTAAGCAGTAGGCTAGGTAGCTCGGGAGGTTCACTTTTAGCATCTCCCCCTCCAACGATTTGTGCAAGGTCCTGGTCAACAATATTGGTGGACTGAAGGCAAATAGATCGATGTGATATCTCATTCAATAGCAACTGAGAGTAACCCATCTTTGAAGTGATGCAGAGTGTATGACGCTAAATACTCTGAGCTTGAAATCGTGTGAAACCCAAGGTCCGCGGACCGGATCCGAGTCCATTCAATCCGTCCTGCAAGTGGTTGGAGTAAAAACAAAAAAAACAATCGATCTCAGTCGACATTTTAAATGACTGAAACCAAATGGAAACTGTTCAGAAATGATAATGGACGTACATTTATGCTCTCTTCACTCTGCACAGTTTGCTAACAGTCATTGAAACGAAAGATAGACAGTCAGGGAGCATCGGAAATTTCAAAAGCGATGTATGGAGAACTATTTTTTACGTTCCTTGGTGAAGACCGAATGTGGCCCGCGGGGAAAATTAGCTTGACACCCCTGATATATCGAGACTTGTGAGACCAGGGAAACGTGTGGCATTTGCCACAGCACCTTTGATTTAGTTTAATAAAATATTATGACGTAAAGCGTTTACAACAGGTGCAAGTCCTGTTTTTTAGACCAATTTGCCTCAAGATTTGTCAACTCATGGACACTTTCTCTGTCCTTCACATCGGTGTGCTGCTGCAGGCTCTTTTCATGTCTTGACCAATCAGATTCACGGAAATCACAGGTTGAGCAGGCCGGGCACAAAGCACAAAGCTCAAGGCAACCTCTCCACTTTCATCCCGTATTTATTTAGCAAGCTTGGTAACACATCACTCCTGACAGACACAAGCAAAAATGTAGCAGCCTATACACCTTAACATTAGCCATCTTACATGCTGCATTGCATGGAAACAATACTATTGTTCTGTCTGATCAACTTTAGGCTAATAACAGCAGCTGCATAGCCTAGCCTACCATGCGCCCTGTCCGTCTGGCCAGGTTAAAGGAAGCGGTAACATTATGTATTTATAGCCCATTTGTTTTGTGAGAAAATATGAATGGGATCAAAGTTGGCTTCTATTCAAACTTGGGCTGACTAGGCTATCTGGACTTTTGCAATCCAAAATTATTAACTGGAATTAATCAATAAACACAAAAGCTGACAGACTTGGAGTTAAAGAGATTGTCCGGTACTTTTGTATACTTTTTAGCCAGTAGTTCTGAAAGTAGAACTCACGAGCCAAAAGTAGTCCTCGGAAATTGTATACTACGTCACAAAAGTGCAGATATGTGCACCACGTCATTGCTCTCTCTCTTTCTGCTGTGAACCACTAAGCTGTTGGGCCCTGCAACCTCATTGGATAACGCTGAACACTCAAAAGCGAGTAGCTGTAGGTCATTGGCTAGATTGCTAAGGGGCTGGCCCACGTGGGTGGAAATGTAGGGAAAATGGCACAGCAAAGCTTCAAGAAAACATATGCTTTCAAACTAGGAATTATGTGGATAATTGAGATAATTGAGATAATTGAGACAGTAATTCTACTTATAGATACATTGACACATCCAGCCCAAAACGGGAGGTTTAAAAAGTACTTAGTAGTCACCAAACTTCTGGAGCATGTCTTTAATTTGTATCAGGCCTACAGTTGCATAGGGCAGGACTAAACCATGTCAACCTGCATAAAGCAAGCTCAGGCCTCTGAGTTATATTGTCCAAATGTTGATTTCTTTGTGTATGTCAGACGAGGCTGGTGGGAAGAGGACGGGATACTTTAAATGGCTGGAATTGATGCAGTGGAATGGAGTCAAATACATTGTTTCCATGTGTTTGATGTGTTTGGTGTTTCTATTCCATTCCAGCCATTACGATGACCCCATCCTCCTATAGCCCCTCCCACAAGCCTCCTCTAGTGTATAGGACCCCCCCCCCCCCCCCCTAGTCCTTCTTTAAAATATAATTCATATGAACAAGTACAGTTTGCTGCAGTTTGAGGCCAGGATTTGTTTTTAACCATGTGACCTGATTAGAAAAACTCTGGTCCCACCATAGCCCATATTAAACCTTTTCACGTCATAGCATATAAGGTCTGGAGTTTTACCTTGTTAGGTTACCAGATCAGGAGAAACATTTTTTTTACCTGCCACACCACTCTGGGAACTGCCACCTCGTGTGAGAGTCAAGTTGACATTCACCTAAGATATGAGGGATATTAAGGGAACATGTAATTACTAGTAGAAAGCTGTGATATAATTTATGTTGGGTGGATGTGAAGACATTGTCATTTCAAAAGTAATTTGAACTCCATTCGGTGAGAGTGACTTTCAAAGGCTGACATTCTCTATCATTCCAGTTTGAAATAATTCAAAACTGTAGGTTCATTGTTAGATGTAAGATTGTTAATGTAAAGAGGTGCTCCCTGTATCAAATGTACATACAGTTTAGGCTACAAAGCATTTGTATTAATATATGAAACATGACCCTTTACATTTACAATGGCTCCATATTAAATGCAAGAATGTCTTGCATTTCTCTTGAATTGATTTGACGTACAGTTGAACTCCCAATATCCACCGCAAAGCAAGCACAAATGATTCAAGCACCTTGCGGCCCAAAGGAGATAGAATACCTTGACTAGTGGCTCCTGATCATATTACAAAACTTCTTTTTATTGTTATTAGTACACTTCTACTGCTGCAATATTTCCATGTACTCTACAGTGATATTTCAAGTCACATCTTTACACATAAAAGAGCTATTGTTTGAATAAATCATTGAAATATTTAATAAAGCTTTACTAAACCCATATCTCAGGGGAGGTCGGGAGCTACATGAGCAAATAAATGTCAAAGGCGTGTGCTCTCACTTTATGTGGAATAATCTTTTTTACTTTTTGGTTAAATTCTTATTAAAAAAAAGAAGACATTCCTTGTAATCTGATAGAGGCAGATCGCTGCACCAAAGCAGTATTTTAACTCTGACAACTTCCATGATAAATAGTAAATCATAAAACAAACGTAGTGGTGGCGCTCAGAGAAGACAAAGGGGGATAAACTTGTTTCCTGTTGGGTGGAAATCTACTGACCCCTATTGGTCGGTTCCATAGGTACTTCATCCTCATTAGAAGATCATTGATTGGGGAAGTAAGACGTAATGATGACCATATGAAAGACTACGTCAAATTGATTTCATTTACTTTTACCCCAATAAAGTTATATATTGTATATCTTATAATTTATATAGCACAGGAAAGCACTCCATTATGAATTAAGAATGGCCAGCCACCAAACACTCACCACATATGCTGCTGCTACTGTCTATTATCTATCCTGTTGCCTAATCACTTTACCCCTACCTATATGTACTGTACATAGCTACCTCAGTTACCTCGTACCCCTGCACATCAACTCGGTACTGGTACTCCCTGTATATAGCCATGTTATTTTTACTCTTTATTTGTATTCATTATTCACTGTGTATATTCTATTACTCGTGGCACTATTTCCATTTTTTTTATCTTATCTTTAACTCTGCATTGTTGGAATTGGACCCGCAAGTAAGCATTTCACTGTTAGTCTACACCTGTTGTCTACAAAATGTGTGACAAAAAACATTTTATTATATTAAGAAGTAGTGGTTTGTAGCCTTGCCATAATAATAAAACACAAATTATACTGACTACAGCGGACTACAGCTGACCATAGCTGACTACAGCGGACTACAGCTGACCATAGCTGACCACAGCGGACTACAGTTGACTACAGCTGACCACAGCTGACTACAGCTGACCACAGTTGACTACAGCTGACCACAGCTGACTACAGCTGACTACAGCTGACCATAGCTGACTACAGCTGACCATAGTTGACTACAGCTGACCATAGCTGACTACAGCTGACTACAGCTGACTACAGCTGACTATAGCTGACCATAGCTGACTACAGCTGACCATAGCTGATTACAGCTGACCATAGCTGACTACAGCTGACCATAGCTGACTAGTTGACTACAGCTGACCATAGCTGACTACAGCGGACTACAGCTGACCATAGCGGACTACAGCTGACCATAGCTGACTACAGTTGACTACAGCTCACCATTTCTGACTACAGCTGACTACAGCGGACTACAGCGGACTACAGCTGACCATAGCTGACTACAGCGGACTACAGCTGACCATAGCTGACTACAGTTGACTACAGCTGACCATAGCTGACTACAGCTGACCATAGCTGACTACAGCGGACTACAGCTGACCATAGCTGACTACAGTTGACTACAGCTGACCATAGCTGACTACAGCGGACTACAGCTGACCATAGCGGACTACAGCTGACCATAGCTGACTACAGCTGACTAAAGGAGAATGGTTCATGATACTACTAGTGTATAAAGATTTCTGACAGAATTATAGGGAAAATGGCTGAGGTATAAAATAAACACTGTCTCTCTCTTCCTCCCCTTCTCTCACCCACTCCCCTTTCTCTCTCTCTCAATCTTCCTTTCTATCTCACCACCCACCCACCCACCCTCTAGCTGACACAGTGGGTGTGGAGAGGAGGTCCTGGAAATGGCCCAACCTGTCAGATTAAAGGGAGTCGGAAGGGAACGGGAAGCTTTTCCACATCTCTCTCCCCCTTTTCCCTTTTCATTACCCAGCTATACATGCTAATGATGCTCTCTCTCATGCAAATCACCAGATAGTTTGGAGAGGGGCATGTGGCTGCTGCCGCTGGGACAGCTCTGTTTTTGTATAGTCTAACGGAGCAATGGGGATTGGTTGACATGAGGGAGCAAATTAAACACACGAGTTGAATCGTAAACACTCACACACATGCATGTACGCACACACACACGCACACATCATACACACGCATACGCACGAGTACATGCATACACTCACAAACACACACGCAAACACAAACATAAACCTAACAGAGAATCAGGCCTTGAATACACTGAGAATGTTCTGTTTGATATCGTGCTAAACCAAAGTAGGAACATTCTCAAATAAAGTATTCACCAATTCTCAGAGAAAGTGTCACTGCCTTTGTCCCCAATACTGTTCTTTGTTTATAATGTAGCTGTTTTTTTCAGGACTCTCCTGCTTTTTACTATTAGCATTTTTTGTTGTTGCAAAAACACCAAAGAAATACACCAACGTTGGTGTGAATGGTTTTAGGCCACATGTTGTGGAACTGTATCTGTATCTCTTTGTAACGGCTGTCCTCGCTGACAGAAGGAGAGGACCAAAACGCAGAGTGGTTAGTGTTCATTATTTAATGAAAGTCAACAAAACACTTAAAAATACAAAACAACCAACAAACGTGACAAAACCGAAACAGTCCTGTGTGGCACAAACACTGACACAGGAACAAACACCCACAAAACACACGTGAAACCCCGGCGGCCTTTGAGAATCATACTATCAGGGACAACGATTGACAGCTGCCTCTGATT
The DNA here is from genome assembly GCF_029448725.1 of Salvelinus fontinalis. Classification (NCBI taxonomy): domain Eukaryota; kingdom Metazoa; phylum Chordata; class Actinopteri; order Salmoniformes; family Salmonidae; genus Salvelinus; species Salvelinus fontinalis. The sequence goes on along the minus strand of NC_074690.1, from coordinate 21,791,072 downwards.
GAGAATCATACCAGGCCGAACACAAAATCCCAACATAGAAAATCACACATAGACAAACCCACCCAACTCACGCCCTGACCAACTAAATAAATACAAGACAAAAGAAAACAGGTCAAGAACGTGACACTCTTGGCCCTTACTTAAAGAAGCCCTCTCGAACTTCTGTATAATTTCAGTTTTGAAAGTGGTGCTCATTAAGTGGTGCTCATTAACCAAAACGGGTCCCCGTTTTTTGTATACTACATCATCCACTTGTGTACTATGTCATCCATTCCGTGTAATATGTTACGAATCCAATTCGTGCAATATGTTTAAGAATGTGCTCTGCTTAAGATCCCAGAATGCATCTTTAACCTATATGGGCCATTCCTCACGGTACGTTTTGGTCCTACACTGTCGTGGTGCAGAGACCTGATGCTTATTAACATGTATTCAGGAGGTACCTAGCCTTTATTAATCAGACCTCTGATCAAGTCCTTCAGTGACAAGAAGCAGATCTGAAAGACTGTAAATGGGGCAATGGACTGTGGATCTGATCAATACATACACCACCGGTCAAACATTTTAGAACACCTACTCATTCTAGGGTTTTTCTTTATTTTGACTATTTCTACATTGTAGAATAATAGTGAAGACATCAAAACGATGAAATAACACATATAGAATAATTTAGTAACCAAAAAAGTGTTAAAAAATCAAAATATATTTTGTATTTGAGATTCTTCAAATAGCCACTTTTTGCCTTGATGACAGCTTTGCACACTTTTGGCATGTTCTAAAACGTGTTCTTAAACTTTTGAGCAGTAGTGTACAGTCATGACTATTTCCTATCACAACACACACTCACGTACAGACACACACACACACACACAACACACACTGTGAACACAGTATAATTTACTCTTATTCTAGTGTGGAGGTTTTTTCATCAAGCTGTCAATGGGGTTTAATGTCTGAAATGTTTCTCTCAGGCAACATCCCATGAATTAACCTCCTTATCAATGTTGAAAGTGATTGATAAAAGACTCCAGTAGCACTCCCCACAGACACACTTTACAATCCACACTTACAATTAATCTGCATTGCATTGCAGCACAAACAGGCCTAGTCAAGCTGAAAGAGTGTGTGCCGATGTACCAAATAATGTTAAAAATATGAGCTCTTGATTGGGCATCACTTCAGCATGAGCTCCCCAGCGGCGGGGTGGCGGTGCGCTAGCAGACAGTAGCTGATGGGCTGTTGACAAGTTCTCATTATATCAAGCTCATGTCGCTTTCTGACCCTCTGCGGCCCAGCCCCACCACACTGGCATAGCCAGAAATGTGTTGGTGGGTGGATCTGTAGAAATGTGGATGCTCCAAAGCAACTTACTTCCTGCAATGTTACACATTTTACCATGGGGCAGAGAACAAAATGTGCAGTTTTCAAATAAATGCTTCTCTTCCTAGCTCAACCAGTACAATAGTATCTAACAACTCACAACAATACACAAATCTAAAAGCAAAACAATGGAATTAAGAAACATGTAATATTAGGACGAGCAATGACGGAGTGGCATTAACTAAAATACAGTAGAATAGAATACAGTATATACATCTGAGGTGAGTAAAGCAGTATGTAAACATGATTAAAGTGACTAGTGTTCCATTATTAAAGTGGCCAGTGATTCCATGTCTATGTATATAGGGCAAAAGCCTCCAAGGTGCAGGTTTGAGTAACCGGGTGGTAGCCGGCTAGTGATGGCTCTTTTAAAGTCTGATGGCCTTGAGATAGAAGCTGTTTTTCAGTCTTTCGGTCCCAGTTTTGATGCACCTGTACTGACCTCGCCTTCTGATAATAATTTAGTGAACAGGCCGTGGCTCGGGTGGCTGATGTCCTTGATGATCTTTTTGGCCTTCCTGTGTAATCGGGTGCTGTAGCTGTCCTGGAGAGCAGGCAGTGTGCCCCCGGTGATGCGTTGGGCAGACCGCACCACCCTCTGGTGGCAGTCTGCCCAACGCATCACCGGGGCCACACTGCCTGTGAAGTGGAGGTGTTGTTTCCTACCTTCACCACCTGGGTGTGGCCCATCAGGGAGTCCACAACCCAGTTGCACAGTGCGGGGTTCAGACCCAGGGCCCAAAGCTTAATGATGAGCTTGGAGGGTACTATGGTGTTGAAGGCTGAGCTATAGTCAATGAACAGCATTCTGATGTAGGTATTCCTCTTGTCCAGATGGGATAGGGCAGTGTGCAGTGCGATGGCGATTGCATCGTCTATTGATCTATTGGGGCGGGTCTATGGTGTCAAGTAAGGTAGAGGTGATGTGATCCTTAACTAGCCTCTCAAAGCACTTTATGATGACAGAAGTGAGTGCTACGGAATGAAAGACATTTAGTTCTGTTACCTTTGCTTTCTTGGGTAGAGGAACAATGGTGCACATCTTGAAGCAAGTGGGGACAGCAGACTGGGATAGGGAGGGATTGAATATGTCCGAAAACACTCGAGCCACCTGTTCTGCGCATGCTCTGAGGACGTGGCTAGGGATGCCGTCTGGGCCGGCAGTCTTGAGAGGGTTTAACACTCTTACATGTCTTACTCATGTTGGCCACAAAGAACGAGAGGCCACAGTCCTTGGGAGTGGGCCGTGTCGGTGGCACTGTGTTTTCCTCAAAGCTTGCGAAGAAGGTGTTTAGTTTGTCTGGGAGCAAGACGTTGGTGTCCGCGATGTGGCTCGTTTTCCCTTTGTAATCCGTGATTGTCTGTAGACCCTGCCACATACATCTTGTGTCTGAGTCGTTGAATTGCGACTCCACTTTGTCTCTGTGCTGATGTTTTGCCTGTTTGATTGCCTTACGGCGGGAATAACAACACTGTTTGTATTCGGCCATATTCCCAGTCACCTTGTCATGGTTAAATGCCGCGGTTCGCACTTTCAGTTTTGCCTGAATCTATCCACGTTTCGGGTTTGTGTAGGTTTTAATAGTCACCGTGGGAACAACATCCCTTAAACACTTCCTGATGAACTCAGTCACCATGTCCATGTATACGTCAATGTTATTCTCGGAGGCTACCCGGAACATATCCCAGTCCGCATAATCAAAACAATCTTGAAGCATGGATTCCGATTGGTCAGACCAGTGTTGAGTAGACCTTAGCACGGGTACTTCCTGTTTGAGTTTCTGCCTATAAGAAGGGAGGAGCAAAATGGAGTCGTGATCTGATTTGCAGAAGGGAGGGCATGGGAGTGCCTTATAGGCATCTCAAAAAGGCGAGTAGCAGTGGTCTAGTGTTTTTCCTATGTGAGTACTACAGTCAATGTGTTGATAGAAGTTCAGTAGCGTTTTCCTCAAATTTGCTTTGTTAAAATCCCCAGCTGCAATAAATGCGGCCTCAGAATATGTGCTTTCCAGTTTGCATAAAGTCCAGTGTAGTTCCTTGAGGGCCGTCGTGGTATCGGCTTGAGGGGAATATACATGACTGTAACTATAACCGAAGATTATTATTTTGGGAGGTAATACTTTCGGAAAATCAGCAAAGCACAGACAGTACAGAACTATCCTGAAATAATGCTACCGTTCATATTTCATCCTATTCAGTCCACCCCCTCCCTTTAGCCTACTCTAGTGAAACTCAAATGGCTTTGGCGAGACATTTTGTCAGTAAGCACAGTAATGACCATGAGGCAGTGTCAGGGCTGGATGAACAAATCATTAATTTTTTGGGGAACTCAGTCAGGTTCGCAACTTACTGTTTTTGCAACTTACAGTTGTTGCAATTTCGAAATGTTGTTGTGCATCAGCAGTTTTTCTCTTGTTATGTCAGTCACTGACAGTCACTCAATTAGCCATGTCAGCTAACAATTTTTTGATTTGTAAGTTATTTAGCCAGTTATCTAAACTTAATGTGTGAATAGTAATCATGGCTGTATACCGACCTTGCATGCAGGGCATGTGCCCAGGGGGCCCCTCCATTGACTTTGTTAGTCACACTCACTCAGATATCATTACCATGGCATGGCATAAGTCATGGCAAAATGTGTAGAATTGCAGGTAATTAGCTTTAAAACTACAAAAATAGGGCTCCCAAAGGGCTAGGGCTGGCCCTGAATCAGTTACCTAACCAGGACAGGGCCCCCCGGTTACCCACATGGGCTCCCTACCTCCTCTCCTTCCCCCATTTGATGATTAGCAGAGCGGCAGCAGGCTATCTACACTCATTGAGAGCAGGCTTCTGTGGTTGGCGGTTGCAGTATAAAAATAACAAATATATACATTTCCATTTTTCTCTGCCTCAAGCTCCCCCTACAGGCTTGGGGGCTTACATTTTAGTAGACACTCTTATCCAGAGAAATTATAGTTAAGTTCCTTGCTCAAGGGCACATTGGCAGATGTTTCACCTAATCGGCGATTCGAACCAGCGACCGTTCAGTTACTGACCCAATGTTCTTAACCGCTAGGCTACCTGCCACAGGCCCTGCATTAATCAGGACCTGGGCAGTATGTTGGATTGGACTCCAGCCAGGCTAGATTTCAACCAATAGTGTAGGTACATCTCCGTAATATGGCCCCCTCAACCTGCTGGCATTTGGAGTGATTTCCCTTGGACCAAAATCAAATAATGCTTTATTAGGACTGTCCCTGTAAATGGCTACATAACCCATCATTAAACTATTATTTCCAATGAGATTGATTTCTCTATCGACCCCGAGAAGGTAAGGGTCATTGAGCAAAAATACCAATACGGTTGAAAAAAGGCTATTTTAGACCTGAACAGGAATTATTGATGAGGAAGCGGTTGGTGGTGGCTGAATGATTTGTTACAGTTGGGAGAGAGAGATGGGAGGAGGGAGAGAGGAGGAAGGACAGAGGGTAGAGAGGTAGAAGGGGGAAGAAGGGAAGGAGGGGAGAGAGAGGAAGAGGAGGGAGAAGGGAGGGAGAGGGTAGAGCATGGAAGAATGGAGGGAGGGAGGGAGGGAGGGACAGACAGAATTAGGAAAATTTAAATAGAGAGATTTAAGACAAAGACGAAAATAGAGAGACAGACACCGAGGCAGAGGCAGAGACAGAGGCAGAGACAGAGGCAGAGACAGAGACAAATAGAGTGTGGATGGTGATTATTTGCACACTGATAATAAAGCATGTCTTTTGAATGTTGATTTATCTAAGCAGTTCTCAACAAATGGTGTACTTGCGGTACAAAGGCTATTTCCATGATAGATAATGCTACCAAACCTTTACTATAGACCAATGGCCTGGATGGAAGACAGAAACAACCCATGTCTGCCAGACTGTGCCAATACTCTGCCCACTCAGCAGGAACAGATAGGAGCTCCCCACCCAGCCTGGTCTCATAGACTAGACGTAACATATTAAATTATAAAAAATATTTTCAGTCTGGAAAAACACCAGGGCTTGATGGTATACCAGTAGACGTATGTCATAACTTTTTTGATGTACTCAAAGATCCATTTTTAGAATGTTTTAATTACTCCTATAAAAATGGTAGACTTTCAGGTACTCAACAAGGAGGTCTGATTCCATTACTATTGGAACAGGACCCAGGTGGTAAGTATAAAGTTCCAGTCCATTTAAAAAACTGCTGGCCTCTTACACTTCAATGTTGTGATGTGAAAATCCTGGCGAAATCCATAGCACATAGAATAAAAAAGGTTTTACCAGATATTGTTCATCCTAATCAGACTAGTTTTTTACATGGACGATATATTGGAGATAATATACTTCAATTACTTGACACAATTTAACATTATGAAACATCAAAGATACCAGAACTGGTCTTCGTAGCAGATCTTGAAAAGGCATTTGATAAAGTACGACTAGAATTTATATATAAATGCCTAGATTACTTACATTTTGGTGAACCTCTTATACAATGGGTTAAAGTTATGTACAGCAACCCCAGTTGTAAAATAGTAAATAATGCTTACTTCTCAGAAAGTATTGAGCTTTTAAAAGGAGTAGAACAACGCTGTCCAATGTGTTCATATCTATTTATTATGGCCATTGAAATGCTAGCTATTAAAATTAGATCCTACAAGAACATCAAGAGGTTAGAAATCCAGGGAATAAAAACAAAAGTGTCAATGTATGCTGATGACTCAAGTTATTTTCTTAAGTCCGCAATCTGGATCCCTGCACAGTCTCATTGAAGATCTTGATTACTTTTCTAGCCTCTCTGGAATAAAACCACATTAGTGTACCATATTACGTACTGGATTGTTAAAAGACACAGTGTTTACACTACCTTGTAGTTTACCAATAAAATAGGCTGATGGTGAAGTAGACATTCTTGGTATTCATATCTCAAAAATATAAATGAACATACCACAATCAATTTCAAAAGAAAATTTGCTAAAATAGATAAGATTCTGCAACCATGGAGAAGTAAATACTTGTCTATTTATGGAAAAATCACATTGATTAACTCTTTGGTCCTATCACAGTTTACTTACTTACTAATGGCGCTGCCTACTCCAGACAACTAGTTTTTAAATCATATAAACATAAAACTATTTCATTATATTTGGAATGCTAAGCCAGAAATTTTTTATGTGCCTTAATATAATGAATATGAGTTTGGGGGGTTAAAATTATTAAACATTAAAGCTTTAAACCTTTCACTAAAAGCTTCACTCATACATAAGTTATACTTCAACCCAAAATGGTTCTACAGTACATTATTAAGAAAGGTTCCTCCTTTGTTCAAAAATTGCCTTTTTGCCTTGATACAGATTACAGCTTCTCCTTTCTGACTAATTGAAAATTAAATTTTGTTTAAAGTATCGCCCTTTCTTAAACAAGCCATGCAAAGATGGTTACAATTTCAGTTTTATCCTCCAGAAAAGATAGAACAAATATTACAACAAATAGTATGGTTAAACTCAAATACACTGATTGATTAGAAAAACATTATTTCTGGATTTTTTTAAATGTTATTATATTTATCAATGAAATTATGAATAGATATGTTGGAGTTAGGTCACATATGTAGCTATCAAAAATATGTGGGAATGATCCAAACTCAATCCAAACTTAAAACTAACTGATTGCAGCATTACCACAAAAAAATGGAGGCAAGTGGAAGAGGGAGAAGGTAGCGAACTTGTCTGTCTGCCATATATTAAAGATACAAATTGGCTGAAAAGAATTGGCATAAATATAAAAATAAATCAGTTTCCTTGGAGAACAAAAATGTTGACAGTTGCGCCATACAGGATGCAAAATAATTATGAAGAGATTTTTGATGTGCCGATTCCATGGCACGTGGTTTATGAACTGATACAAAAAACAACACTTTGACACTTCAAGTTTTTCAATTTAAATTATTATACAAAAATCTTGCCACCAACAGAATGCTATATATATGGGGCATATAACAAGTGGCGTTTAAATACAAAACAAATTCACAATACAACTTTCAGAACAGTTACATACCAATAAAAAGAGACTAGCCTGCTGGCCCTTCTGTCTCTTTGCAGCGAAGAAATAGAATCACTAGATAATTTATTCTGGTATTGCCCCTATGTAGCTTGTTTTTAGTCACAGGTTCAGGAAGGGTTAAAAAATCACAACATTCACTTCAAATGAACCTTACAAATAGCAGGGTTGGGCGATTTAGAAAGCCATAGTCATAGGAAAGGTTTTCATCTTTGGCCCTCAATCTGTGGATACTATACAATTATACAATTAGAAAGTTTCAAAATGTATGCAAAACATCAGAGCACAATTGAAAAATGCACATTTGTGGCCTGCTGGAGGTCATTTTGCAGGGCTCTGGCAGTGCACCTCCTTGCACTAAGGCGGAGGTACCGGTCCTGCTGCTGGGTTGTAGCCCTCCTACGGCCTCCTCCACGGAAATAAATAGGAAATAAGGAAATAAATAAAAGCTGAAATAAATCATTTTCTCTATTATTATTCTGACATTTCATGTTCTTAAAATAAAGTGGTGATCCTAACTGACCTAAGACAGGGGATTTTTACTAGGATTAAATGTTAGGAATTGTGCTAAGGTGTATATAAACTTCTGACTTCAACTGTAGTTAAAATGTGTATGCTAAGTGAATAGGATTTAGGTAAAGAATAATCAGAAATGCTCTGAGACCAGGTTTCCCCACCAGTGGCAGATAGGGCGCCGGGCGGTGATTGATCCACTTTGTTTTATCATCTCTAATTAAAGATTCACACCCACAGGCTTCTTCCCATCACCAAATTCAATTTCCTCACAATCTTAGTCCCAAACGCTGAGAAATCTCTGTTAGTGGCAATAAACAGAACAGTGTAATGAGTAAATGGGATAAAACGTCTCATTTACAATATCACTGCTGACTTGTTCATTTATATTGGTGAGATTATTGAGAGAAAAGAGGGTGAGGGAAATGGGAGAGGGCTGCAGGGAGCGTAAACACTGCACACTGATGCAGCAGAGTAACCCACCTCATACACTACATAGGTACATTAATACCATTCATATTCCACATACTTTACACTGCTGTTTGGCACTGTCGACCTCTTTTATCAACTTCTCATGCCTTTTGTGTACCAACTGCCATGTTGCCCTAGAGTTTGGGATCTGAATTTGATCACTTTTTTGTTGCTTTTTTGTTGCTAGTACCACAGAAAATGCAGATGAGCTTCATGATTTACATAATTTCACTGAAAAGCCACACTAACACACAGTTATATTAACAGTATTGCACTTTTCATGTAGGCTACTTTTGGCCAGCTAATAGCCTAACCACCGATCAAGCAACATTATGGACTACACGTTCAAACAATGTTGCTGCAGGATTATTTTGCTGTGACATTATAGGTCAAATTAAGATCCTAGATCTGTATATCTTAAAAAATATCAAAGAGAATGCCAGCAACTCATACAGTGTAATTCAAATCAATAGTGGACATGGTCTTATTTGATTTTCCTACAGGTCTCTAACCCGCTTCCATTATTCATTGTCAAGCATGATATTTTACAAACACCATGCATCCAATGGAGGCAAGACAGCTTTTCAATTCAAGGCCAATATACAATGATTCATAAATGGCTATTATAAATCACATATATTGGGGTGGAGACTGCAAGTTCAACTTGTCTGTCTGTTGTGCTGATTCCAGGGTACAATCACTTGTCTGCAACATGTATTTCAAGTCCATATCCTTTCCTCTAACTCTGATATAACTAGGCCTACTGTAGATTATAAAGTGTAGTATTGCATGGATAGATGACAGAATATATGTAATACATATGTAACATATATGTGTAACATGTGTAATACTAAATACTATATGTCAATTTAAACTGATCATCTGTTAATGTCCTTTTCTAAACGCTCATCACTAAGCAGGGGTGTGGCACTGGCAGTAGGCTAGTATAGAATCCCCTATAGAGCACCACCATTCAATACATCAATATGTACAAGATGACAGCATTCAAGGCAATCACTGAACATCACTATTTACATTAATGAGCATTTCCCACCATGGAACCAGAGACAAACCAGTTACCATTGCTCCAAGCTACTAAATACCTGTCATTCATGACCTCAGGACCAATCAGGACAGTTCAAAGACCAATGACTAAGAACTGTAGGACATTAGAAAACCCCACACCTCCGAACGTTAATGAACTGCCAATCGGATTTAATGTCACTCTCTGATGATGGTAGAATGTAAAGACATACATTTCCTGACAATGTTTTTATTAACCATTAACCCTAAACTACCAACAAATAGCTAATGTATAGTACTTCCTCATCTGTTTTGACGATATATAGTCAATTTTGTCCTTTCTGGCAAGGCCATTAAGTGATTTTCACTTAAAGTTCAGCCACAATCTTCTACCATCACTAGGCAAACATGATGCTGCCTGATTATCCTAACCAATCAGCTTCTCCCACAACCACCCTGGAACCTTTCTCTGTCCTTTTTCTTTCACAATGACAGGCTGCATAACCAAAGGTCACAGGAGTGGCTGCTTTGGCGTTAATTAAGTAAAATGGACAAATGTCAGTGCAGCAAAGGTTAACACCTAATCTCCTCTTATTGTCTCACCCACATCAGCCCACCGAGTGCCGAACGCCGGGCTGTATCAACATGTTTACATTTATCTTTAGGTTTATCTTTAGGGTTGTGATTCACTTGCCTGGCTACACAGACTCCTTGATCCGGCCAAATGCTATGCCACTCCCACGGACGTTAGTTCCTTCTCTGCAATCAGTCTGGATCTGAGTACCTCCCCGACCCTTTACCGAATGTGAATACATACGAAGCTGATTGGTCCAGAAATGATCGCATGATTGCATGGAACTCCCTTCCATCTCCAATTATTCAAGAAAACTTCAAAATGACCTTTAAAAAAAGGATTAAAACACCTCATGGAACGGGGAACTGTGAGGAGACACACATACACATGCACACATTATTTCGTTTTTCCATTGTTTGTATAATTGTTTTTTTTTAATCGCTTGTTTATTGTTGTAATTTACATTTGTGTGACTGTCCTTGTCTATCAGTGTATCAGTGTTTTGTTAATGTAATTGTTGTGTTTTTTTGTGAACCCCAGGAAGAATAGTGTCACGGCTGTTGAATGAAGTAGACCAAGGTGCAGCGTGGTGAACGTACATATTACTTTATTATTATGACGCCGACAAAAACAATAAACAATCCAAAACAAACCGTGAAGCTTAAGGCTAAGTGCCACAAACAAAGTCAACCTCCCACAAAGACAGTTGGGAAAAAGGGCTCAATCAGAGACAACGATAGACAGCTGTCCCTGATTGCGAACCCTACCCGGCCAAAACATAGAAATACAAATAATAGAACATAGAATACCCACCCCAAATCACACCCTGACCAAACCAAATAGAGACATAAAAAGGATCTCTAAGGTCAGGGCATGACAAATAGCTGCTGCTTCTGCATACTGTAGGCTAATCGGGATCCAAATATACAAATAAACAAACTACCGAAGGGTTGGGCCAGAGCCAGAATACACGTGGGTGAAGTGGCCGTTAGAAAATTCTTCCTCGGCTTTGATACTCTGATTGGTTAGAAACGATCCAATCGTGCCCCCCATCACCACAAACGACTTCAATGATGGAAGTATGCAGCGAATGACAGCAGCGGAAGAATTTAGTGTGAGTCATCAGGCTAATGATTCACCCCGTTGGTTCCAGTTGTAACTGCAGAAGCACGTTTCTATAGTCATTTGAATTGACACAGAACACATTTGACATTAATAATATCCTCGTTGGTCAATGGTGAGTTTTGTTGTTTTACTAGTTATTTCTAATTGTTGCTGCGTTCATGCAGAATGAATGACACTTTCACACTAAGTGCTTGTCATTCTTTAAAAGTAACTATCTTGGGGCCTCCCGAATGGTGCAGAGGTCTAAGGCACTGCATCGCAGTACTAGGGTCGTTACCACAGATCCGGGTTCATTCCCATTGGACGATGCACAATTGGCCCAGCTTCGTCAATTGGCCCAACTTTACTTGGCTCATCGTGCACTACTGACTCCTTGTGGTGTGATGTGTGCCTGCAGGCTGGCTCCAGTTGCCAGTTGAACAGTGTTTCCTCCAACACATTGGTGCTTCTGGGTTAAGCTGGTAGGTGTTAAGGAGCGTGGTTAGCCGGGTCATGTTTCGGGGGATGCATGACTTCGCCTATCTCGAGTCCGTTTGGGAGTTGCAGCGATGAGACAAGATCGTAATTGAAATTGGGAGAAAAAAAGGGTGTTACATTTTTCAAAATTATTTAAAAAAGTAACCATATTATCAAATAAAATTTAAAAAAATCATGATTGTTGTTCATTGACAACCATTCAATTTTACAAGCGTGTCCACTCTTGATACGCGCTCTGTTATCTGCTTGAATAGTGCTGTCTTGCCTCATAATAATTGATTTCTGAAAGCATTTTAAAGACTACTCAGTCCTAAGCCTCACAAAATAAACAACATTCACCGTTGGACTGACTGGGTGCATTAGCAAATAGCCATGTCTCCAGCAAAAAGAACATCATGTTTGATTACGGATATGAGGTGGGGATGTTCGGACACCACGACGACGTCTCCCGTAGTTAATAATGAGTAATAACTCTTCTCTGACCATGGATCAGCAGTATCGACCACTAACCGACCACGCGTCCTGTGATTTGTATTTTCTTGGCTGCTGTAGTAACAGTGTCAATAGCCATTTACAGTCATTGGTAAACCAGATGGTGACAAAGTTTGCCTTCATGAAGCAAGTCAAAATGTTGCAACAATTAGCTATAAAATACATTGAAATGCATGGATTTGAAGTACAAATGAAAAGCCAGTTCGTTGATGTTAACTATTCACTATGATGTACTCCATAAAGCACACATGAGGAAAACTGCTCTTCTGGAGATGCCAAGAGAACAGAGACATTCAACAACAGAGACATTCAACAACAGAGTCTGTTACATTTTATTGCCATATATTATTATATATGTTGAATCTCCTGTTCAAAACCGGAGTAGATTCACCATTCATCCTGGGCGAATCATAAATTATAAAAACAGAGAAGCTTGAATCATTTTCCTCTTGCCTGTATCTGCTGTAAATAATTCACAGTGCTATTCTGATACGTTTGAATCATTTAACAAACTGGGCATCGAATACAGTGTCCTCATGAATATCTGGTATGCAGACACACACCGTACACACCGGTACACACTGTCCAATTAAGTCTTCCCCACCAAACCACCACCTATCGTCATAATATGACTCATACAGTGAGAACATTTTATTCAGGACAAAATGTTGTGTGGTTGGGAGCGGGGATGTGTGGCATGCATCCTATCAAATCCCACTGTTCCTGCAAGGCTCTGTAGTCAGCAGGTTTCCCCACTATGTGGCCGGAATCCGTTTTGGTTGTGTCCTGGGCTGTGGACTATGTGTGTGTGTGTGTGTGTGTGTGTGGTGGGGGTAGGGATAGGGGATGGGAGGGTTGAGATGTGTGGGTTTGTGTTTGTGCCCTTACAAAAAAAACACATGTCAAATTTGCAGTTTCACATGTGAAAATTACATTTTCACTTGTGAAAATCACATTTTCACTTGTGAAATAGCAGTTTTCACATGTTGAGCTTAAATTTCACGTGAACCCATATCTTCACGTATATTACATTTAGAGTCCACATGTTAACACCTTTTCACATGGTTTCACATGAAGAGAAATGTGTTTCACCTCACATGTGAATTGTAGTTTCACAAGTAAAAAACTTTCTCATGTTAAAATCTCATATCCACATGAAAATCAATTTGCAGTTTAACATGTAAGAAAACTCTGCACTCGTTGTTTTCATGTGATTTTTTTATATTTTTTATTTTTGTAAGGGTGTGTTTGTGTGTCTGCACATTTGTGTGTGTGTGTGTTCCTTCCTGTCTGTGTGTATGTACATTCCCTGCACCCTGAACTGCTTGGCACTGAGCTCAGTCTCCTCTCCTGGCTGTTTAGAATCATTAATGTTCTCCAAACGGCCCAGTGCTTCCGCATCCTGCCAAGTACAGTGGACTGTAACACATAGCCTGTGGGGAAGCTGATAAAAACCCAGGGAGCCGGGGGATTTGGAAATAGAATCAAAGTCCAGCTTCAAAAATGTTGGCATTAGATTTTTTCCCTGCACTGCTCCTTATGAAGATGTGAGAAAATGGAGAGAGGGAGAGAGAGGGAAAGAGGGAGAGTTGGCCAGATATGCTTGGTTGACTGTTGGGGAAGTCATATCAGACTCTGTAATGGGAATATGTGATGGGACCCAGAGATGAGCGAATGGCAGAAGTCCGTTTTTATTTCTCTCACTCTCTCTGTCTCTCCCTCTCTCTTTTTCACACTCACAGATGGACCTCCAAATGTTTTGGGGGAGGACGCACTTCGTGCTGGTACTGAGGGTATATTTGGATGAAACAGACCATTGTTGTTGCTCACAGGGGACCATCATACTGTTGCTTGTTGCTCATTATAGCCACACATTCACAGCCCATCATGACGTCAGTCAGAGTCAGGCTCATTAGACTAGTGGTTGATACATATCTTGATTGTAAATAAAGAGCAGATGTCTGTTGCCTAAATCTGTTATTATCATAGTGTTCTATCTACAGTACATTCTTGTTGTGTAGTAAGTAGAGTAATGATCACTATATAGATTTTATGGATGCTATATAGTAATGGGCTGCTCACCCATACTAAAGAAACCAGCAGAAAACACTAGCTGAAACCAGATTTCCATATCATAGGTAAGTTAGGACCCTGGAGTTCTTTTGACATGCTTCTATAGGCTGATTTTGTGCAAGAGAGCTGAGGAACAGGGCATGTTTGCTAAGGGAAAGTGTAATGATGAGTACTGACATTACTACTGACTAAATTCAGTAACAAGAGCTGGGTTAGGCAGTTTAGTATGTAGCCTTACGAAGGAACAGGAACAAGCCAAGCTGATGTGTCCCGTCAGATGACAGACCTCAGATCAGTGTAGACCTGCACAGCAGCTTCAAAACACTCCCCCCTCCACTGATCTGGTCTGGGATGAGAGGAGGAGGGTAATTGAAGGCAGGTAGAGGGGGTGGCAGGGGGTAATGGTACACAAAGGACCTAGGCAGCTATCTAGGGAGGCACATACACACACAAACACTGCGCGTTTGGCCACGTGTTCCCTCTGACATAAAACAATGGCACCCTTGTTGCTGCTCAAAGTTTAATGTAGCGCTTTGAAGGGGAGTCATTAAAAGTGAACACTGATGTGACAGACCAGGTGGAGATCAACGGAGGCTGCCGCATACAGGAGCAGTTGGCAGCTCAATAGAAACACACTCTTCGCTTTGAAGCTGTCACTGTTAACTACTGCAGGGGTTCCAAAACTATTTTGCTTCGTGAGCCACCAATTGAGCTGTGTTTTGAGTCGCAACCCACCATAAGGGTTGAGTGGTGGATGGACTGAATTCTATCTGGGCCCTGGGCCCTGGACAAGTTTTAAAACCAATTTCCTGCAATTCTACACATTTTGCTATGGAACTGAAAGAGAATTTAGCAGTTTTAAAGCCAATTTCCTGCAATTCTACACATTTTTCTATGGAACTGAAAGAGAATTTAGCAGTTTTAAAGCCAATTTCCTGCAATTCTATACATTTTGCTATGGAACTGAAAGAGAATTTAGCAGTTTTAAAGCCAATTTCCTGCAATTCTATACATTTTGCCATGGAGCTGAGATATTATTTTTTTTACACCTTTAAGCTAATTTACTGCATTTTGACATGGCTATGCTGTCTTCCTATGCTCAAACGTTTTTACAAAATCAAGGGGCGTTCTCAAAGATTACAGGCTATTATTAAAACATGTTTAGATATGTTCAGTATCTTTTCTACATCATTTCTATTTTGTTTTAGTTGTTTAACTTTACACTGAAAGCATTTTTCCCATTCCGAAAATGTATTTCAATAATAAAAAACGTTATTTAAAAAAAAGCACATCCCACGAACCATCTGGACCCCTGACGCGACCCACAAATGGGTCCTAAACCACAGTTTGGGAACCACTGAGCTACTGCATACAGCTGATCCAGGGGACAATGTGGATATTTATTTATTTTTTATTGTGGATCCAATGAGCGTAGAGCAAAATAAAGACCTGCAATGCCTTTTAAATGTAGTCGAGAGTTCTTCAGGACATGGTTGTTATTGTAAAAGAGAATGACTTAGCTACCTGGCTAAACTAAGGTTATACAATGGCTGTACAAT